>NC_049981.1:14787656-14852554 GCF_000003815.2 Branchiostoma floridae | reverse complement strand
ATTTCTCTCCACCTTTATTTCCTCTCTCGCACGACATTTCCTATCTCTATGGTTTTATTTCCCCTTCCGCACGACATTTCCTATCTCTATGGTTTTATTTCCTCTCCCGCACGATATTTCCTATCCCTCCACCTTTATTTCCTCTCCCGCACGATATTTCCTATCTCTCCACCTATATTTTCTCTCCCGCACGGTATTTCCTATCCCTCCACCTATATTTTCTCTCCCGCACGATATTTCCTATCTCTCCACCTTTATTTCCTCTCCCGCACGATATTTCCTATCTCTCCACCTATATTTTCTCTCCCGCACGGTATTTCCTATCCCTCCACCTATATTTTCTCTCCCGCACGGTATTTCCTATCCCTCCACCTATATTTTCTCTCCCGCACGGTATTTCCTATCTCTCCAGCTTTATTTCCTCTCCTGCACGATATTTCCTATCTCTCCAGCTTTATTTCCCCTCCCGCACGGTATTTCCTCTCTGTCTCCACCTTTATTTTCTCTCCCGCGCGGTATTTCCTATCTCTCCAGCTTTATTTCCCCTCCCGCACGGTATTTCCTCTCTGTCTCCACCTTTATTTTCTCTCCCGCGCGGTATTTCCTATCTCTCGACTTTTATTTTCTCCCTCGCACAGTATTTCCTATCTCTATCTATGGTTTTATTTCCTCTCCCGCACGGTATTTCCTATCTCTCCACCTATATTTTCTCTCCCGCACGGTATTTCCTATCTCTATGGCTTTATTTCCTCTCCCGCACGGTATTTCCTATCTCTCCACCTTTATTCCTCTGCCGCACGATGTTTCCTCTCTCTCCACCTTTATTTCCCCTCCCGCACGGTATTTCCTATCTATATATGGTTTTAATTATCCCCCCCCCCCCCCCCGCACGGGATTTCCTATCTCTCCACCTTTATTTTCTCTGTCGCACGGGATTTCCTATCTCTCCATCTTTATTTCCTCTCCCGCACGAAATTTTTTATCTCTATCCATGGGTCAATTTCTCTTCCGCACGGGATTTCCTATCTCTCCACCTTTAATTTTCTCTCTCGCACGGGATTTCCTATCCCTCCACCTTTATTTCCTCTCCCTCACGGGATTTCCTATCTCTATAGGTTTATTTCCTCTCTCGCACGTTATTTCCTACCTCTACCCCTTTATTTCCTATCTTTATAGGTTTATTTCCTCTCTCGCAGGTTATTTCCTCCCTGGCAACTTTATTTCCTCTCTCGCACTTTATTTCCTTTCTCGCACGAAATTTCCTCTCTCTCCGGGTTTATTTTCTCTCTCGCACGATATTTCTTCTCTCTCCACGGGTTTATCTCTCTCGCGCACGATTTTATCCTCCGCGCGACTTTTGACCCCATTTGGCGTGCCATACGGACTGTGCCATGGCGATCATCCAGGGGGGAGCAGCACGGCAGCGAGAAATCTACTACCCTTGGAGAGATGCATGGGTGGCTACAAAACTGAGCACCATCGTACCACAGTTCTTTGAATCTTTAACACGAGGCATATACCCTCAAAAGCTAGAAAAATCACCCCTTTTCACAGGGGAGGAAAATTGACATTCTAACGTTACCCTATATAAACTATTACATTACTTAATTACAGAGCCCAGTGTGGTCTTCTTAAATGTTTTAATTAACCTTGAAACGAGTAATATATGCATATTTTAAATCAAATCAGAGAAAAAGATATTAGGATGACAATGTTACATTATTATCCTAATAAAAGATGCATCACCATGGTCAATATTAGCCGACGGAGCTCATATATCATTATATAACTAGAGTTCGGCGACCTCATACCTCCATGAAAATTTAGAGCTTTCGTAAATTTCATGCAATTGACTAAGACATTAACATAATTTATGCATGGTGTTGTTCATCATTGACAAACATACACGGTTTTGCAATTTTTACATAAATTATGCAAATAAGTTCCTCATTACTATATTTGGTATCTGCTTATATTCCACCTATCATAATTAACATGTGTTACATTTATTGAAGTCCAGTTATTGCAAACAATGGAATTATACAATTTCCTCATTAATTATGCAAATTAAGTCCTCACTTGCATAACATGTATATCATTATGAACATCTTTGCCTAAGGTACTCGCATGCCTAATATGATACCAATCCGTCAATCCTTTCTGCAGTTATCCTCTTTGGAATGTCTTGACAAAAACGCCCCTGCAGTTCCCAAATTAAATGTTAGGGGGCTGAAACTTGCCCCACTTTATCATGACACTGAAAGCTATCTACCACCCAAATTTCAAGACCATATCACGTTCAAGACAAGAGATACATAGAAAAAACTGCTATGATTGAATGTTGTCATTAATTATGCAAATTTAGTCCTATTTTGCATAATTAGTATTTCATTTTGTACAACACTGTCTGAGGTACCTACATACCAAAAATCATGAAAATCCATTGTTCCCTTCTTGAGTTATCCTCTTCAGAAGTTTTTGACAAAAATGCCCCTGCTATCCCAAAACTTGACGCTAGGGGGCCCAAACTTATGTCACTTCTTTCTGAGCACAAGAGCTATCTAATACTAAAAAATCATGACCATAGCATGTTCAGAACACCGAAATAGCAAAACCGGAAGTTGCGCTGCAGTACCAAGGGGAGCCGCTAGGGGGCCCAAAATCTAATCATTTCCAGCTTTCACCACACCCTACCAACACACCAAGTATGAAACCAATCCACCAAGCCGTTCTTGAGTTATCTTGTTTACGTATACACACACACAGACACACAGAGACACAGACACACAGACAAACGCAGGGTAAAATATAACCTCCATGACATTTCATGCAGGTAATAATTCAGTTCCCAGGTGAAACCAGCTACCCAGTCCCTCTGACAGATCACGTCAGGTCGCTCCCGTCACTGATCTTGGCGGCTGTGTGAGGTGGTTCATGCCTGTCGCCAAATTCGGTAACAAACGTTACCACTATGATTACGATGGTTGTCACGGTTATATTATCCACGTATAAGACTAGAAATTGCCGTTTTTGTGACGCTTCACAGTTTGCATGGCTTTCTAAAGAAACAAGAAAGGGCCATTGACTGCCATTTGTACGGCCCACCTTTAAGTGCTTAACAAAATGTTGTACAGAAATGACTGTAACAAACGTTACCATTATTCGATGCTTTCTAAGCTTTCTATCAGTCCTGGTGTAAAAATGCTGCCCACTTATATCAACTTGATGTAGCTAACAATTTCGAAGAAAAAATGGTAAAGTTTACTGTTGTAACAAACTTTGGCGTTACCGGTGACCTGCTTTGGCCATGGTTAAAAGAGGAAATTTTCTAAACAATCAGGAAGGTTTCACTGAAAAATAAGCCGATTTATTTTTTCAACAAAAAATTGCCATTTTTGACATTTTAATGAGAACGAGTGTCCTACTACCCCCTCACATTAGGCGAAAATCGATTGGACGACGATTCTGCTAGCTCTAAATTACGAGGAGGTATGGCCCTGATGCTGACGAACAAATGGCAGAGTTTCTTCGTCAGCATCAGGGTTATACCTCCTCGTAATTTAGAGCTCGCAGAAACGTCGTACGATCGATTTTCGCCTAATGTGAGGGGGGTATACCCACGGTCGGGCAGGTACCTATTAAAGTCACATTTCCCACACGTGGCATGGCCCGTTCGGGCTGTTTGCGGAACCGATGGAAGAATTATGAAGAAATATATATTTCCACAAAGTTTATATCAATGAATATGAATAACTTTTCGTGCGCTTCGTGTTTTTTGCTGTCTTTTATATAATACATTTTATTTGGAAAACCTACCCTACCTTACCATTTTTCACCAGAGTAAAGGGAGGAAGGTTGTGTAAAGTGCCTTTCCCAAGAGTATAACGTCACTAGCACAACGTCGGGGGCACGGCGAGTATGTGTTGAACTCGGGATTACGACCTATTAAAGTCACATTTCCCACACGTGGCATGGCCCGTTCGGGCTGTTTGCGGAACAACAGTGCAGTACATTTAGTAACTTATTCCAAGGACGCTATATGGTGTCCTTGCTTATACACAGTACAGACAGAAGTAAAGGTATTATTTTTCTTTTACCACCGACCGAAGTCAGGTACTTATTTTTACCATTTTTCACCTGAGTAAAGTGAGGAAGGTTGCGTAAAGTGCCTTTCCCAAGAGTATAACGTCACTAGCACAACGTCGGGGGCACGGCGAGTATGTGTTGAACTCGGGATTACGAGCCGAAAGCTCTACCAGTTACGCCACACATGTTAGCGCCACAAGGTCTAAGCTATATATGAAAGTCTAAGATAAGGTAAGGTCTATATAAAGGTAAGGTAAAGTGTTGTTCTACACAGTGCAAGCAAACCCTCTGGTTGCCCCCGGTTGGGTTCACCTGGTAAGTGCGTGTACAAAGGTCAACGCCCGCGCGAACAAAAGAGGCTCAGACGCCACAAAATACCTGCATATCAAACAACCCCCTTTGTTAACCTTCTTGCCATGATCTAGCGAAGTCAGTACTACTTTCGTTGCTCCACGCAAGTGCTAACTTTCTACAGCATCATGGGGACACTAGGGTGGAGTTTTTTTCTTCTCCTGGCCGTACTTGTGGGTTATATCTGGTATGAACCGGCTTTTGATCCAGGTAAGTTACTAGTACATGATCGTACATGGGGGCACTGCATGAAATTTGATTTAAGAAATCTAATCATGCTTAAAGGTCCTGTTTCTTCTCTCAGAATGCAGTAGAAATGAAATCTCTTTCGCATGCTTTAAGTAAGGAATGCATTTCAAGGTGGCTTTATTTCGTTTAGTACATAGCACGTTACAAAAAACATTCGTCAATTTCGTGTTAGGATTTCGCGGTATTTTCTTAGAGGTCACATTGAAAATTATAACCACCACGAACATTTTAAGACTTAAACGTTAAAGTTACAGTACATGGAATCGTTCACCTCCGCGGGAACTGTCTGCTTCACAAAGTTATGTCATCCTTCAAGGCACAAACTATGTTTACTCTGATGTTTAATAGTCATATTCACACAGAATCTCTGAGGGGAGCCAGGGTTGTGGTGACCGGATGCAGTTCCGGTATCGGAGAACAGATGGCGTATCACTACGCCGGGTTTGGAGCCAGGGTTCTCATTACAGCCAGGAGAGAGGGAAGGTTAAAGGAGGTAAGTGTAGTAAGCTGGTTCATGGTTCAACTGCGCATGAGTTATAGGAGGGTCTGCATGCCTTTTTTTTCCGTTAAGCGTTACGAGCCATTTTAATTCACCGTTAATCGTTACCGACCCGCTCTAATTCAACATTAATCGTTATCGGTATATCCTTCGTGAAGCGTTATTGGTCGCTTTAATTCAACGTTATTCGTTATTTGTTATCCCGAATTCACCGTTAACCGTTACCAAGAAAATTTTCGTAACCCGTTATACTATTCAAAGGAAGTCAAATGCGAGATAGAACCCCTGAAAATGCAGGAAATGGCGTTTCAAAGGGTCCAGATTTCAAAATTTCTCCGAGCCTCCCGGCCTTCGGCTAGCTCTGAACATGGTAAGATACATGTATGTTGCGGAAGCGTCGCCCTCAAAAACTTTATCACTCATAGTCATACAGATTTCAGTGTCAAACATAGCTAAGTTTCGGGCAAAAAGTTCTCCTAGAATGCAGAAAATGAGGTTTCTCCGGACCTCCTTTGAAAGATCAAACGGCTTGTGCCTTTGGCGCTCACGACGACATGGCGAAAATATGTTCCGGGGCGTGGGTTTTCGCACAAAAACAACCTTTCTCTCTAAATATAATAAAATGTCATTTAATTTAGCTTCGTCTTACGGCAAAATCTTTCCTTCAAAATGCAGTAAATGGCGTTTCAGGCGGTCCAGATTTTAAAATTTTCCCGGACTTATATTGCCTTCCGAACTCGAATTGGTAAAAATATGTCAGGGCTCTGGGAGTGGACCGTGGAGGCCAAAGCTACGAGTATAATCATGTGTAATTTGATGAAACGATGTCAAAATCAACCTAGCAAAATTTGCCGAAAATGCAGGAAATAGCATTTAAGAGGGTCTTGATTTTAAAACTTTTCAGGGGGAACATCCCCCCGGACCCCCCTGGAATGAGTCGCGCATTCGGCGCTCCATGTGCTAAAACAATAATTCAATCACCCCACCCCCTAAGAACTTTGCTGCCGCCGTCTCTGTGGCGGGCCGGGAACTCTGCCTCCGTCAATTTACAGATGTCATGGACATTGTCCCTGTCATTCCTCCGGGTTCTGGGCACCTTTTGCTTCTCACAATGTATTTTCACCCATTGATATAACTACTCTAGCGTTGTATGAATAGGAATGTTAATGTTATGCTTTGTAACTCATTCTGAATTTGCCGTTAAGCGTTACCGGGCCTCCTGAATTTACCGTTAAGCGTTACCGGGCCTCCTGAATTCACCGTTAAGCCTTACCAAGACACCGCCCCCCACCCCCCTCTTATAGCTGTAGCTAATATGAAGGACCTGGGAGCCCAGGAGGCCATCTATGTAGCAGGAGACATTATCTCTGGTCCATCCTGTATTTGTCCAGGTTGCTATGCTAAGATGAAGGACCTGGGAGCCCAGGAGGCCATCTATGTAGCAGGAGACATTATTTCTGGTCCACTCTGTATTTGTCCAGGTTGTAGCTAAGATGAAGGACCTGGGAGCCCAGGAGGCCATCTATGTAGCAGGAGACATTATTTCTGGTCCATCCTGTATTTGTCCAGGTTGTAGCTAAGATGAAGAACCTGGGAGCCAAGGAGGCCATCTATGTAGCAGGAGACATTATTTCTGGTCCATCCTGTATTTGTCCAGGTTGTAGCTAAGATGAAGAACCTGGGAGCCCAGGAGGCCATCTATGTAGCAGGAGACATTATTTCTGGTCCATCCTGTATTTGTCCAGGTTGTAGCTAAGATGAAGGACCTGGGAGCCAAGGAGGCCATCTATGTAGCAGGAGACATTATTTCTGGTCCACCCTGTATTTGTCCAGGTTGTAGCTAAGATGAAGAACCTGGGAGCCAAGGAGGCCATCTATGTAGCAGGAGACATTATTTTTGGTCCATCCTGTATTTGTCCAGGTTGTAGCTAAGATGAAGAACCTGGGAGCCAAGGAGGCCATCTATGTAGCAGGAGACATTATTTTTGGTCCATCCTGTATTTGTCCAGGTTGTAGCTAAGATGAAGGACCTGGGAGCCCAGGAGGCCATCTATGTAGCAGGAGACATGGGGAAACCAGAGGACTGTGAGAGGACCATCCAAACAGCAAAGGAAAAATTTGGTTTGTGCCTAAAATCAGTTCCATTAACATAGTTTCTGACTTCATTATCATATTAAATGAATGAATTATACATTCATGCCATGAGAGGCTAGGTACAGGCCGTGTATCAACGTATGACTGGACAAATATATACAATGAAATATATACACAAAAGTATAAACAACCATACAGGAGTTACTTATACACACTATATAGATATGCAGGGCTCGAAATACTGGGTGCTTGTGCACCCAGGTGCACCCAAAATTGGAACTGTGCACCCAATTATTTTCAGTGGGTGCACAGGGTGCACCCAAATATTTTCTTAGGTTTATGTATGGAAAGATATCAAGTATACTAGTACACATCATATTCTTGACATGTAAGTGTTAGAAAGATAATAAAAAATGTCTGTCATGTTACTTGTTTAAGAATTGTAACTAAGTTTTGTTATTAGGTTTTTTTGACATTCTACTTAAATTTAAGTGGTGCACCCAAACATTTTTGGGTGCACCCAATTTTTTATGCTGGGTGCACCAGTGCACCTAATCCCAAAAATGAATTTCGAGCCCTGGATATGTTATACTATGTCGACATGTTATACTATTAGCTAACCAAGTAGTGTCTACTTCCTCGCTTCCTTGTTCATGAGAGGTAACAAAATTGTTCCCTGATTCATTTGAAGACATTGATAGAATTTTGTTTGCTGTGGTGACATGAACATTTTGTTTGCTCCCCAAAAGGTGGTTTGGACTATCTCGTCCTAAACCATGCGGGTTTGAGTACATTAAAGAAGAAAAACAAGAGTCCATTTTGGGACGGTGACATGGATATCCTGCATGCTGAGGCAACTGTCAACTACATCAGCTACATCCAGCTGGCTTCACTGGCACTGCCGCTTCTTCACAAGACCAACGGCAGTCTGGTCATCGTCGGCTCATTGGCTGGTAAAAACAAACTTTTATTTCTTACATTAAACCCTGTTGGCATGCCCTATAGAATGGAGTTTTACTCACAAGCAATGGGCAAGTAAGGTGATTGCTTTCTTTGCATGCATGCATGCACAGTACTAGTAGTTTGCAAAACTTTTTTTACTCGCACACTCGCATAAGCTTTGTGTTCGCAGAGGATGTCATCCATATAATCAAATCAACATGGCCTCATACAGTGTACATCTTTGAAAAAGTGATTCTTGCCAAATTTCTTCTTCTATCCAGTTTAGCGTCCGTTGTTCCCTGTGGCAGGGGTTGGACGTGTTGTCAGGTTGTTTTGGTCGACAAGTCAAACACAAAACACGACTTGACACGGGTTTGAGGCGGGGTTTTTTACGGTTGAATGCCCTTTCTAACACCAACTCTGCTCACAGCCACCAGAGTCCGGCTGGGTTTCTTGAGTTTTCCTTCTCTTGGGTCGGTCGATGTTAAAGGTCACTTGAATAAATAGTAAAAAAGTAATCATAAAACAACACTGAACATGTTGCTTTAAAGAGTGAGAACATTATCATCTTCTATTGCAACAAAATTTAGGGGATAGCCTGGATAAAATTGAACTGTTCCACTACATTTCCTTCTTTCTTCTTGTCCTACAGGAAAGATTGCGACCCCCTTTGCCACTTACTACGCAGGCTCTAAGTATGCACTGGATGGATTTTTCACCTCCTTACGGCAGGAGTTGGTAATGCAGGACATCAATGTGTCCATCACGTACTGTGTCCTTGGCTTGATCGACACTGACCTACCAGCAAACTTCAACAAAGTAAGTTATTCTTAAGATGGGGATATTACAATCTACAACATGGCCATTTCAAATTGAGACTTCAAAAAAAACCTCATACAGTCAAACCTGCCCGAGCGACCACCTCTTCTCAGCGACCACCTGGCCATTTTGACCGCTTTTTCTCGGTCCCGATTTTTTTTCCTATTGACATAAGCATTAAGCGACCTTTTCTCAACGACCACCTGGCCAACGCGACCGCGACCAGCCCAAATTGGGCCCCTTAACGACCGCATCATTTTCAAAATTGAGGTTTTCATCGATTTGTGATGATAACTAGCGCCATTTTGTGCCAAAATCGACCAGTTTGCGTCGGATTTGACTGCCATTACGATGTTATGTTTAGAATAAAGATTGCGGCGGTCAATGGGTGGGTCAATGGGGCAGTCGACTGTAATATGGGAGGAAATGTCTGAGAAAGATCTGTGTAGCTCATACCTTTTAAAGAAAGATCTGTGTGAGTGCTTTTGTCCAACTGTACTGTACATTCACCCTTGGGTAAGTGCCCTATCGGGACGTACCGGGCATAGAATTCGAAAGGTGCACCGTAGTTATTTCAGATACGGCGATCAAGAACACAGCGACGCATAAAGGCTTGTATGGTAACTGACAGCATCAAAGTTCCCTTACTGTCTAAAACGTTAGTGTACAAATATTATACTGTATCGTATAAAAGCTGGGGTTAAATGTACAATTTACAGTGTGCGTGTTGTATTTGACATTAAAGACCTCTCTTCTTTGCGTGCGTGCAGTGTGCTTGCTTTTTGCCATTAAACACAACGGAAACCGTTATACTTTGCATAGGGCATGTTTTGAGTCGATACTCTTCTCAGCGACCACCTGTTCAAATCGACCGTTTTTGTCCGGTCTCCCGGGTGGTCGTCTTGGGCAGGTTTGACGGTATCTCCCTGAGTTGTTTAGTTTCTTGTGGGTCTTGCGTACTTGTGGTTCATACACGATGTACATCATGCAAATAAGGTTTCAGTTAACAGTAACATTTCCTGTCAATCGACAGTGAATGCGACTAGCATTTTGGAAGATACATGTATATGACAGCAAAAACACTGACCTTAAACAGAATTAATACTAGTAGCTCCCCATGAATTAGTAGTAGTGGCTTCTTCCATTGACCCAAAGACCTGGAATGTCTTTCAGCTGTCAGTCAAGGTTGATGAATTGACTAATTCTACCATCATTGAACACTATTTCCTGACCTTTTTCTTATTACTTCCTGTCACTCTGTGTGTAGAGACATGCCTATGCTATATCATATAGCATGTGGTAATCTAAGCAAACATACCAAAAGAATCTGTAAAAGAGGTCAAGGTAGTCTCAGAGCTGCCACCTTATAGTTATACCTCCCCAACCAAATTCAGGTATCCATGGAAGTCATGTAAAGGGCCTTTCCCAAGTGCACATGGCAGGATTTGAACCCTAAGGACCTCTGGCTTCTGGGCCAAACATCCTGTTGTTACAATGCAGGATGCCACTAGAGGCATTTGTCACTTTTTGTTTGAATGGTATCGTAACTATGTCTCATGTCTCCCTATTTATCTCATAGATGTTTAACTTCACTGCGAAACTCCAACGGGCACCACCTTCGGACTGCGCCATGGCGATCATCCGGGGGGGAGCAGCACGGCAGCGAGAAATCTACTACCCTTGGGGAGGTCCATGGGTGGCTACAAAACTGAGCAGGATCGTCCCGCAACTCCTCGAATCTTTAACACGAAGCCTTCCCCCTAAACTGCTAGAAAAATCACCCCTTTTCACAGGGGAGGAAAATTAACAAATGTTACCCTATATCAAACTATTGTCCTTAATGATAGAGTAGCTTTGTGGGGTTTTTAAACCTAAACAACCTTGAAATGGGTAACATTTGCATATTTTGAATCAGTGCAAAATGGTATACAAGATGAAGACCAGAAATATACAACAAAGATGCATGAAGAATTTAATTCTAATGGGACTTGAATTTACTTACTATGGCACACCTGTTCTTTACATCATCTAAAGGAAAATCCATTTGAAAAAAGTACATGTGTTGAGTAGTATTTGATAGCTTTAATTTATTACTTATTGACAAATGGCACCACCTAGTTGAAGAATGACAAGGAAAAAAAACAGCCAACTAAACATACAAATGCTTGGATAGACTCTTTTAAACTGACATAAAAAGGCTATTATCATTATCTATTTCCTCTTTCACATCTCCATTTGAAGAGAGTGCACATGGGGTCATGGTGACCAATCAGGATCATGGACACAACTGTAACTGTGGATCACTCACAATAAAAAAAGTGTCCACAATTCTGATTGGACAATGTCAGGTCCAATAAGACAAAGCATAAGCACTGAATATCAAACCATTTTTGACAAAAAGACAGGGTTAGAAGTATGTTTCAGTTAAAAGTACAACACGCTGGCTAAATAAATGCTTCAGAACAGACTCTTCCTAAAAGATATTACACAATTTCAATTTCCAACACATGTAACATTACCTACTTTCAGCTTTGTACATTTCAATGACTAAATTAAAAAGGAAAAATTACTTACAATCCTGAGTATGTAGTAAATAATGTTGTATGAATGTAGAATAATATATTACCATCATCTCAAACTCCTTATTTGCAACAAGCCTATCCAACATGCCGATTCACCAATTCTTGTTCTCAAATTTAAAAGAGCCACACCTTGCTATTTCAGCATTATCTCTTGGAAATAATATACATACATGTACATGTAAAACAATGCACAATATTTTTAATTACTAGTAGTCATAGGCAACCTCCTTGGTCATAGATACCAATTCCCGTGGCATAAATGAACTATTGTGGAAACAGAAAATACAAGACTTCAATATGTTGTTTTTCCAGTCTTTCTACTAAAAATGGAAACAGAAATTAAGATATAAACTATTTTTGTGTGATCTCATGCATTTAGCTACTATACTTGGTCCTCTTTAAGTACAAATGTACACACAGTAAAAGCTATATCACTATGGACAATTTATGATCCTTTGTTTACACTTCATTAAGCATACAATATTAAAAATCATAATGTACACATACTTCCCATTCTTGTTACAACTTGCTTTTCTTAAAACAATGTTCTACTTATAATATACCATAAATCTGCTGCATTTTCAGTGCCGTCAAATGACACCATCTTTTACGGTGCTGAAGGTAAAAATGGCTCCGCCTCCGAGGTGTGGCCAAAAATGAGCTAGCACATACATACCTACGTAAATCTGCTGTCTCCAGCTTGTTTAACCTTCTTGCTGCCTAACCCCAGAACCGATATAAATTTTGAAACAATTGGCTTTCTTATCAGGCTGACGTGAAGGTTACAGCATGCTGTTATGGTCTGTGATGATAAGAACAGGTTATGGCAATATTAGCCAAAGCTGTTTGTTTACAAGACACAAAAACAGTTTCATACCTCTCATTATGTATCAAACGATTCCTTGTCTTTCAAGTTCCTGAAATTATCAAAATGTTTTATTATGGCATACATTTATAAGACTACCTTTGATATCAGAATTAAAACAATGTTAGACAAGGGTCAAAACCCCTTGTTGTTTCCCTGTGATTAACCATCATTCAATTTACCTTCAATTTTACTGCTAGACTACTGAGTACGGGGTAGCCAGCACGTCACCGGAACGTACTGCGCCTGCACGAACCCTGGTGTTTTGGGGCTTGGCTTGGTCAACGTTGCATTGAAATCCCGCTTGTTGCACAGTATATGTTAGAGACATGGTTTCATGCAAAACGTACACGGGATTTTACCCCTATATACGCACGTACTTTCTTAAATGCGGCCCTTTAGTAAACCGGGGGTTTAGCAAGGTTTAGCATGTCTATACTTTTCGCGCAGGCGCAGTACGTTCCGGTGACGTGTTGGGGTAGCCCCAATACGAGCAATCGCGATGATGTCACAGTGACGCAGTGGTAGGCAACAAGCAGGTGTTTGGCAAAAGAATGATTTACATATTAACCAGTAATTTGAGCCGATAATTTGACTATCAGTTTTTGATCCAATCTACTGACGTCCTGGTAGGCAACAACCGTCCAATACCCCGAATATAAACAACAACAGCGATCGCTCGTATAAGCCAGTTCCATTTGATCTGCACCTCTGTGAGGTCAAAGGTGTAGGCCCCTAACTCTTAATCAGTTGTTGTCTAGATCATGCTTGATACATGTCCAGATGTGTTGTGTTTATACATTAGTGGCCTTCAACTTTGGCATATTATCCACAATACACCACTACACATGCACAGTTGAACACATGAACATTCTTATACAAAAATGCAGAAGATCTATGCCAGCTAAAAATGCTTCCATATCATATTGCCTGGATATATGGCTTACATAGAGAATCTCAACCATACGTAGTTGTTACATCTTTGCAAAATCATTGTCTCCACCCCTGAGGCCTTGCAAAAAAAGATCAATAGGTATGCACTAATTAACCTGTAGCAATTCTACCACTGCCTTGTGTGGACTAGGTCAGACCTAAGGCTCAGTTTCTTCAGTGTTTCGTAACCAACAACGATTACGAACGTGGTTGGCATGGAGCCGATGATGCGTGCGGACAGGCCCTTGGAGAAGCCCCAGAGTCCTTCTTCCACATACAGCTGTTTGAACTTCTTTACTATGGACTTGCCTCCTTCAACCTAAGGTGAAGATATGTATAGATGAGGTTCGATGTTAGAACTTGCATAGACACAGACATGCATACATACACATACAAACTCACACTCTCTCTCACACACACATGCTTGCATAGACACACACACTAACATACACACACACACATGTACAGACGGACACATTCACTATCCGGTTTAGCTTCCGTTAAACCGAATAATGAGTGTGAGTAGGAGTACACATACTAGTACAAACTTACACACAAAAACACACACTAACACTCATAGACATACACATACACACTAAAAGACATACACACACACATACTAGTACAAACTTACACAAAAGAATACACACAAACACTCATAGACATACACATACACACTAAAAGACATACACAAACACACATACTGGTACAAACTTACACAGAAGGACACACACAAACACTCAGACATACACACTAAAAGACATACACACATACTAGTACGAACTTACACAAATACACCCACTTGGGTCATGATGATGATAGGTCGTACACACACACATACTCATACTCATAGATACAGACATACACACACACCTGTAACCTGGCCCTGACGATGTCCATGGGGTTGGTGAGAGTATTTGCGGTTGCGGCCGCCAGCGGCCCCGCAACAGCCTGCAGCATGAGATGGGGAAGGTACGACGGAGCAACAGATGCCAGTTGTTCTGAAAAATTATAATTCAGGACATCAGCATTAGTATGTAACATTTGAATTGTTTACATGGATTTTCTAAATCATGTTGTACACACATTTAGCAATCTGGGGAAATGTTGTATGGAAACAAAACCCTACCTACTTTAAGCTTCTAGCCTGAATAACTACATACATGTACATATACTGTGTACAATTTATCTTACTGACTATGTGCAATTACTCATTAACAGGCTTACAATATTGGGTCTGAAACAAGGCTAAGATGCATGTAGTGGACGTCACTCCCTTAACCTAAGGCTCCTTTCTGGCATATTAAACAGAAACTGCACTGCAGAAACACACAGGGACAAACAAATAAACAAGAACATGACTCACCAGCATAGAAATGGTAGAATGGCCACCACAGCGCACTGTTTGGAATGGTTGTAAGCATGGAAGCAAAGAATCCACGATAGAAACCCGCCACTCCGTCGCGTCGGAACAGTTCTACAACCACTGCCTGTGCTTTTCCAAATGTCAGTCGTTCTTTGGGCAGCTTTTTTCTTCTGTCCTTTCCCTGTCCCTGCAGCATCAAATGCTGTGAAACAACATCTATCGGTACAGATATGCCTTGCCCGACGAGCGATGCCATTCCACCACCAACAAGGGACTTGATCCAGTTACTGTATCCGGACAGTTGCTGTCTACTGACCTCGTATGTTGTGATATACATCTGTCCAGATATCAAGTATATGCTATTCACTAGAAAGCCTTTATAGAGACCTCTGATGCCTTCCTGTCTTGTTATCTTAAGAAAAGCATCAAAAGTACCGTTATACAGAGAAGTGCCTCGCTGGATCTGAAGTCTCGTCTTGATGAGGGTGGTCGGATAAACCGTCACGCGGATTGTCATCGAAAGGAACAAACCAAATGAGTAAAACTTCCGCTTGTCCATGTCATCCCACTCGATGATGCGGATCTGATTGGTTGGATCGGCAGACATGGTTTCCATAGCAACTTGACAGTAATTGGTTGAAAATAAATCCTGTCTGTGTTGATGTTAACTTCTTGATTGGTCAATGGTGGAATCTCAATGCTGAACTTGTCTTTGTTACAATGTATATTGGCCAAAAATAGAATTTAGAAGTATTTGTGTTTTGAAACAAGAAGAAGACAATTTTTCCTTAAAGTAGATTTTGACAATAACTTTGTTTAAGATGATGATGTCAATAATGACAAATTATGGGATGACATCACTTGTACTCAAACACACAGAATTTCTCATCTGTGACTTTCACTGCTTTTGTGCAGATAGGTAAGATGTAAAAGTCTGTAATGTCTCTGTGATGACAATAAGGCCTCTTGCCTGTACTTTTCCATGCCAGGGATGAATCCAAAAAGCTTCCTCTATGCTCAGAAAGCCAGAAGACAGGCTAGCAATGTTGATTCCCTAGAAGATAATACAATATAACATTAATCATCTACAATAATAATTATGTCCACATGGTGCTCTTAGATATATACTGGTTCAC
Organism: Branchiostoma floridae; assembly: GCF_000003815.2. Taxonomy (NCBI): domain Eukaryota; kingdom Metazoa; phylum Chordata; class Leptocardii; order Amphioxiformes; family Branchiostomatidae; genus Branchiostoma; species Branchiostoma floridae. The sequence goes on along the minus strand of NC_049981.1, from coordinate 14,836,632 downwards.
AATTTAAACTGCATGTCGTGCATTTGCAAGATGGGTAGTAAAATGTGTACAATGTATGTATGTCAAACTCAAAGGTGAAGGCCACATAGACATAAACAAAATACTTTTGCACATATATCAAGCATATGCATGGTCTGGACAAGAAGTCAGGGATCTTCACCTTTCACCTTGTGTATTAGCAATTCAAACCATGAACTGTCTATAATATTGCCAAAGCCAAGTCACTCTTATTCACTCTTTTCAATTGGCACTTGAATTTGTCTTGCTCAATTACCCCAGCATGGCAGCCATGAGACCACTAATGCTTACAGAAGGACCGCACGGGAGTGTGATTTAATCAAATTAGGCTATTCCCATAAAACTGGGAGGGGTTATGCATCCGACTGATAGTGATAAGAAAAAAATTAATAAAGACAAAGTGCTGTACTTTGGGTAGCGATCACTTCGGGAAAGCGGTTTCAAAATTCAGCAGAACACACTTCTCCACCTGGTTGACTTTTGGCCAGGCATCTTTTCCTTAATTACACCCCCTGTGACCCCCATTGTCTTTGATTGTCTGCCCTGCATCGATAATTTGTCACATGATTGATAGGGGTCCAGACACAAACACTACAGACATCTATATACAAAAAATGTATTACTTAAGTGATCCCAAGGGAAAATTTGTCCAACGATAGCGGGCATCATAGAGTTGAACAGTGTAAATAACTGTCTAGATGTTGTATAGTCAAGAACAAGATCAAGGTAAGTCACAAGTCCCTGGGGTAAAACACAGTACACTTGCAGACAACTTGACCAGTTGATGTGTTCTGATATAACGTCCTTGATGTGTTACAACAAGGAGGTTAAAAAAACGGGTTCGCTTAAAAGACTGGGCTGTCTACCAGGCCAGGCTACCTGGCCTGTCTACCTGGCCTGGCTATCATGTCAGGCTACTCAGATCCCCCCATTCATAGCCCCATCATGTGGCACTCATGATTCACAGGCATAGTAATTGCTAATCTTCAACACTGCCAGTGCCCTGAGGTTGGCCTGTCCACTGGCTGGACCCTTCGGGAATGTGTCTGGGAGGCCTTCCTTGCAGCTGTCAGGAACGCATTCAAGTACTGTACCAGTACTGTGTTTGGTAAATGCTTTAGGGTGTTAGACCTAGAAAACAGAGGTCCTGGGTTCAAATCCTTTGACATGTCACAAAATCTGTGCTGTTAACAGTACTTTCCCCACTCCAACTTGTACAAGGGGGTTGGAGAGATTATTGGCAGTGGAAGGAGAGGATTGGGCTCTGTCCTGGACACCAAAATTGTACAGTGGATAACAATCCACAGCCTCAAGAATGCTATGTGACTACTAAGATTTTATATGTCAACATGGCATACTAACTAGCATAAAGAACAAGGAGGTACATGTAATTATACCCCCCCCCCCCTTGGTCAGTACAAGTTTAGCTTTACAGTGAGCAAGTGATTTATGCTCTCCCTTCTTGTTGCACAAGCTGAGATAGTTTCTGCTCTAGAAGATAGATATTCAATAAAGAAACAAATTTCTGTTGCTGGCAAGCCCATTCTTACACACACACACACACACACACACACTCACACACACACACACACACACACATTTACACACCCACAAACATACACAAACACAGTGCTGGTACTTGTGTTCCTGACATGCTGAAAGCAAGGCCTCCCAGACACATTCCCGAAGGGCCCAGCCAGTGGTGGACAGGGCAACCTTGGGTCACTGGCACTAGCAGGGTTGGAGATCAGCAATTACTATGCCTGTCAATCAGCTATTTTGGCTGAGTGCCATATGATGGGGCTATGAATGGGTGGGATCTGAGTAGCCTGAGGTGATAGCCAGGCCAGGTAGACAGGCAAGGTAGCCTGGCCTGGTAGACAGCCCAGCCTTTTAAGCGAACCCTAAAAAATGTATAGTCAAGCCAAAGCAATAGAACTTGTGTGATCTTGGGATTCAAACTCACACACAAATAGTTGAAAGAAATCTAACGTTATATCAAGGAGGTTAAAAAAAAGAGTGATTTTAACCTCCTTGGTTTATTGATAAGATAACCTATACTTTAGGACACCTTTACATAATTTTGAACAAGTGGGTTTAATAACAAAGACAAGCATAATTTGAGGTTCACGATCTACTGAAACATATGACCTCTAGAATCGCTTAAGCTCTACATAACTTTGTCTATATTTCCAGTTTTGTGCAACAAGTCTGTTTTGTTACGCATTTTTTTTATCAAACCTGATTTTACGGGGCTGAAAACACCAGTTTTTCGCGGCCAAGACAAAATACTTCCCAAATATAAGTCGTTGATTTTCTCAAATACTACAGCAGCGTGAGAGCAAACAAAGAGATCATACTTACGAAAACAACCTCCTATGACTTACACAAGAGTTTATCTCGCCATGAATGGGTAGAAAAGGGAAAAATGTCTCCAAAATTAGGAAGGACTTTCGTGTAAAGTTCACCTCTTGCCGGGGGCAGCCATTTTGTCACACCTCGCACTCTTGTTCCCAGTAAAGCTAATTTTGTCCAATCAGAATCCTTACTTTTATGCAAATTTCGTCTCGTGTCCAGGCACTTCCGGTACAAGCTTACGTGCAAAACTTCGCCCGAAAGATGGCGGATCCAGGTAGGTCATTTCGTCTTTTCAATCTTACAGAACAAATATGCCACATTTCCTTACCTTTTTGACTCAAAAATATCAGTAAAATTGTGTCAGAACACAGCTAGGTCTTTACTGGTTTCCTAGGTAGAGGGATGATCACGTTATCGTGTTTAAATGAGGCATATGTTTGACAGACAAACGAAGATTATGATGATGAGGAAAACTACATACGTATGTAAATGTATTTATATCGTTTGAAGAAGACAGTTGTCACGTAGGCCACGTAGTACTATCCCAAGTTCACAAGAAGTCAATCATCTGACGTGTAAGTGGTACATTCCTCTCTTAAGGGTCCAAACTCACGAAGGAAGGCACTAGAAAATCACGATGAACGAGACCGGTTAGACTGGAATTCTAACATCATATCCTGTAATCACATCTAGCTTGTCCTACCCTTGTGCTTGTTTTTATAAGGATTTATAACCTAGGTCTTGATTTGTCAAAGAATTTTTTTTTCCAGTCAAAGCAGTTGTCAATCGATCTAAGACAAAACACCAATATTTGATTCATTGCTACGTCATGGAATTATGAAATGTTTAAATTGTATGAACTTTGGTATTACCAACAATAGACAGTAGAATAGTAGGGTACAGTCGTGAAGTCAAAGGCTTTGTCATATTTGGTTGATTCAGATTTTTCTCAGAATTGCTGTGTCATCAGTTACTAGTAGTTGATAGATTACCAATGAAGTTATCATGTGACTAGCATGTGCCACAATGCTATCTCTCTGGGTCATCTTGGTGTTTAAATCTACATTGTAAATGGTCCCTTGGGATTTTAAAGTAGAGAAAAGAATAATTGTTGACAAACCATGTGTTTATAGTAAGTTTAGACCCCGTTCACATGGGAAAAAAGCAAGTGAGTTAAACGAGGAATCCGATTAAAATGACCAATCCAAAGCCATGTGAACAGAACTAATCCGATTGGATTGCCCATTTTGGATTGGATTGGATAGGATTGCAATCCACCTCGGGAGGTGGATTCAGCGCGCGCAATCCGATTGACCGGAATCCGCCATGTGAACACAATTGGATTGGATTCGGGCTTGTTTCATGGTTTTTACGTCATACATACGGGTACTGTGGACATTAGATATACAACCATACCTACAACATGGCAAAAAAAGTATGATACACGGATTAGAAAAGAAGTTTATGGGCAAGTTTGCTTGCAAAATCATCTTACCGCTATGGTTAACAACCGGACGCCACAAGATTCGCCGGAACATGTGCACCGGTTCTTTCCAAAAATCGGCAGTGTGAGAAGACCAACTGGTTAATTTTGGCAATATTGCCCATGAAAATAACATGTATGGTTTCGTTTCTCTCCTGTTGTTGGAGCCAATGTCCCAACACCACTAAAAAAGCAAATATTCTACGAGAAAAGCAGTCGGAAGCGTGTCTAAACAGAAATTTCGAGCTTGGGTCACTTCACTGCATGCAAGCATGGGTGAGCAGTTTTTTTAAACGAAACACAGACTTTTATTTCAGATAAATACGTGATGAAGTCAAATGTTTTGGTAGCAGTTTGCCTTATTTATGCAACTTCTGCAACAGATACATTTTATATAGTTAAATGTAGAGTATAATCACACCGCGCGTAACATTTCCACCCCCAGTCTAATAGACTATCCCAATGACCCCGTATGACCCAGAGGCGGCCACTTTCGTCAGTGTGTGTTGCGGACCATCGACGCGTCAAAATCTGACCAAAGCCGGCCGATTTCTCAAGTTATAATCAATATCGATGTCGCTACATCCTTCAAAATTATGAGGTAGTCTGGCAACATTTTGGAAAAACTACGCGTGCCCGCGGTGGTCGTTGGAAACACGACGCATGCCGCGGTAAAGAGTTTAATCCGATTGTGTGGTCGCGGTCGCAAGTTTGAGTTTAATCCGATTGTATAAAACTCATGTGAACACATTTTTTTTAATCCGATAGAAAATTTCAATCGGATTCCTTGTTTAACTCACTTGCAATTTTTTCATGTGAACAGGGTCAAAACTTTCATGGTTTTGTTTTCTCTGTGACTTCTCCACACCGCGAATGGTCTCCTTCATGTGGCTACCAGTAGGAAAGGTAACTAGATTTAGTAACCTTTCTTCAGCCAATCAGCGTGCGCTCCGGGCCATGACGTCATTTTCCCGCGGACCCGATCCTTCCATGCCAAGCTATCTCTCCGTTCATTTTCAATGCGAATTTTGGCTCTATATCTGCTTGGAGAACAGTTCAAAGGTCAAAATACGTCATATCCGTCTTGTAGAACCCTTGTGGAAACAAGAGGAAAGCGCTGAAGCCAATTTTGATCGGCGAAAAACCACGAGAATCAACAATTTCTGGCCGGAATGGCGGCCAAATCGTCGGGTAAGCGGTCCATTTCTTCATTTTTTCATGTGATTTGACTGGTCTAACTTGTTATTTTCATGGAATTTGTCGTAGTTTTTGTTGTTTTTCCGTGATTGTTTGGGGTGTCGTGAGTCGATTCCGCCATTTTGTCTTTGTTCGTCTTGCGATGCAAAGAATTTTTGAGTTTTTGAAGTTGACCAGTTGCTTGCTCGGGGACAGCCAGCCGTATTGTTAGTGCACGGACATTTGCACACTTGCGGGTTGTTTCTTCGTAGAAAAAATGATTGTATTTGCCTTTCGCGGCGGGTTGAACCAAATCTAAAAATTTTCTTGAATGAATCAAAGTCTCCACCATGCTTCTACATTGTTGGTTTGGGGCTGATGGTGTTCTAGAAAATTTCCTCCTTTTTTGAACGGGTATAAGCGGCAATTTTAGCGATAATGGCTAAAGGTGGGGAGGGGGCGTTGTTCTGCGGAGATCGCTATGGGCATGAGTCCTGCCGTTTTTTATCTGTAATTTTCAATTGCATATCATTTTGACACAATCATGAAATATGTGTGACTTCTGAGATCATTGTGGCGACAAAATTGATGACTTGAATGATTTTTTGAAGGACATTTTAGTCTTCAGTATTTTGGGGATGGGTTCACGCATGTATGGAGTTTGGTCTTTTGGCCTTTTACTAGTATTTGTAAAAATGCTGTACTTTAATGTCTATTTTGCTGGACTTAGTCTGTTGTAATTTGTAGGTAGATTTGTGTGTTAGTAAATATTCTGCAGACATGACTAGGCATTGACATGTATAATAATATGTGATGGTAGGACTACTGTGGCAGGGTTTGTATGTCAATTCTGAAATATTGTGCTTGCCCATAGGTGACAAAATGGACCACTGCTACCAACTGAAAAGAAGATTCAGACTATGTGGAAGTGACAACAACACTTGCCAATGATGTGGTACATCATATGGAGCAGTTTCTGAACCTCGTTAGGATTGATCCATCTGCCAAGCTAATTAGTCTGTCACAAATTACCTTTGTTTATGTAATGTTAGATATAAGAATCACCTCAGTGTTGTGCTGTCAAAGAGGCAAAAGTTAATGAAGATACTGTAAGTTGTGTAGAGGCCATGTAAAGTTCCCTAATTTTGTTGGTTTATATTTGTATGACTACGGTCCTCAGTGTTATATCACCATAAGAGGCAAAAGTTTATGTGGATATGTTGTGTTAGGAACAGGACTAAATGAAGTTACCAGTGCCCTGTGGTATCTGTTTTGTTCATCATTTATATTTGTATGACTATGTTCCTCAATGTTATGCCACCAAAAAGGCAAAAGTAAATGTTGATATATGGATGTTGTGTGAGGATGTTTAATCAATAGAGACTCTAAGACAGTGCTTTGTGACCTTCGCACACTACCTGTTTTTTGATATATTAAATTATTATATTAAATTAAATAATTAGATTTATATTTATATGACTATATGGTCAAAGTTTTGTGTGAAAGCCTCAACATATACTAGTACATGTAGTATGCATAACAGAACAAGGACTACAAGATGAGGAGTGTAATAAGTTTAAAATTCCGATGTACATAAATGTGTTTATTGATGTTAACAACATGAGTGTCAAAAATAAACATTGTTCGATGTATTTACTATAAAGTCTATTACATGTAATAAGTCTATTACTAATGAAGTAAATACTACAATATTGATAGTAGGGCACCTCTCCCATCTAGTATTAACATTCTATCCAGAGGTTCTAAAGTTATGCTAACCAGAAATATTCGGAAACTTAAACACACACTCAGATAGACACACAGACACCAAAAAAAATGGAAGTAACAATATGAAACGGTAATGTACCAAAAGACAAAAAGCAAACAGATTTCATCATGTGTCAACCACTTCCTCAAAGTTCCTGGATCTTCCTGGTTTTGGCGGCCATCTTGATTTGGGGTCAAATATTGGGGTCATGGAAATGGCGCACTCTGATTGGCTGAAGAAAGGTTACTAAATCTAGTTACCTTCCCTACTGGCTACTGTACTGCACAATTAATTTAACTGTGAATTTAACATACCACAACAAACTCAGTTTTTTTCCTACTGCAACTGTTGCAAAAGTAAATGAAGTTAAAGTGGTGACTGTATTGTGAAAGAAAAGGCAACCAAATTAGAATTTGAAATTCTGGTTGCCGTTATGATATGTCATGTGAAACCCACGATCTGTCTCAGGTTTAGAATAAAACCAGTTTTTAGACAGTATAGCTCTACTTAAATGTTTGTGTTGGCCATAGATGACATAGCAACAAGAGGGTTTAAGTCTTTTCCATCTCTTCCAGCCCACCCCTTCCAACAGTGTGTGGCCTCCCTTGAGGTGGGAGGGGAGTCCTTCACTTACTACAACCCTCTCAAGCTCAACGACCCAAGATATGGTGAGTTGTCACAAGAAGACATGGTGGTAGCAGAATCTTTCCCATGATGAATACATGTAAATCGTTGATGAGACTTGAGAGTAGTCCAGTTGTGATCACTGTTGGGGTTTAATGAAATTGAAAATGTGTAACTGTGAAGTTTTTGATTTTGCATTAACAATTGAACAATAAAAGCACAGCACCTTAGACCTGAAAACAAAAACAGGGCTAAAATAACATGCCTGCTTTAAGTATGTTGCAAAGTGGTATAGTGGTTAGGGTTGCTTACTTAGAATATGAAGGTTCTAGATTGGAATTTCTGGCAGGCCCCTGTGTTGGGCCCTTTGGAAAGGCACCTTACACTTTTTCCTCACTGGACTCTGGCAAAAACTAGGTTCAGTTGTCCTCTTTGATGTGGCATACATATTAAGCTGGACAGCCCATGTTGAGAATCACACTTTGTGCATGGTTCTAGTGGTACAAATCTTTGGCTCTGGGTTAGCATCTTAGAAAGGTTACAGATGATGTTGATCCTTCTACAAATGTGGTAAATCTCAATAGATTAGTGTCAAAAGTTCTTCATGTAAGTGATGACCATAATTTCTGTCCGCCAATAGAGCGCCTGCCCTTCTCCATCCGGGTACTGCTGGAGTCTGCAGTGCGGAACTGTGATAACTTCCAGGTCCACCCCAAAGATGTAGAGAACATCCTGTCATGGGAAGAAACACAGACAAAGGCAGTTGAAGTACCATTCAGGCCTGCTAGGGTCATTCTGCAAGACTTCACGTAAGGCCTTCATTGTTGTCTACCATATGATCATTGATTTCTAACTGCCTTTAAAGTTAGCCTTTTGTTGCCAGATTTTTTTTGTTATTACAAATATACAAGATTTGGTAACAGGGATTTTTGTTTAATGAGTTATCAGTGCAATGTTTTATTGTGATTATGATGTACATTGTTTTGAGAAGTCTTAGTGAATATCTTAAAAAAGTACAATAAGACAAACAGCAATGCATGTACACATAAAATGACATTCAAAATGTGGTGTAATATGAACAATATTATCAACTTCCTCCCAAATTTATTTTCATGTCACCTAGGAAAGTTATTTGTGTTCCTGTATTTGTAACACTAATATAGAATAAGATTTGTCTGACTTGTTGGTTTGTACCTGTGCATTCCAGAGGTGTTCCCGCGGTGGTTGACTTCGCAGCCATGCGGGATGCAGTGAAGCGACTCGGAGGGGACCCGTCCAAAATTAACCCCGTCTGTCCGGCAGACTTAGTTATAGACCATTCTGTTCAAGTGGATGTCTCTAGGAGGTAAGCTTTGGCCTGAGTTTTTTGTAGTTCTTGATTGTTTTATGGAAGTAAAAAGAGTCAAAACTTAAGTGCAGCAACTGTTATATGTTGAAATTAGATTTCCTTGGCTTATGGTACAATGAAAGCTACAGGGGACAACAAATATAATATAAGAGTTTTTGTGTCATATTCCAATCCACTTAAATCAACTAACAAGCAGTAAGTAATACGGTTGTTTTTGGCTTCACCTCCAAGGTGTGGCTGATTAGGTATGAAGAGTGTGGACAGGGTTGGAACATTTAGACATTTGATTTACTGTGGCTGTCCCTTGTACACCTTTCATTTTAATTGCATGTTTAATCTTCCCTTTTATTGTATCCCCCTAAATCACCAAGTACCATCTTTTTATAAGATATGTTGTCTGCCCACTTTTGACTTCTTGAATGCCACTGCACCTACTACAAAAACGTTTTGTTAGAATTGCATCAAACGCCTCTTTTATAGCAAATTCAGCAACTTTTTTTCACAATCTGAAGATTTTGACAGTATACGACATAAACAAATTGCAGTCAGCCATTTTCGTCCATAAAGTTATTCACAATAATTCTTTCTTACCAGTCCTATATAAAGACATTTTTAAGTACAACGCAGATATTCACAATCACAGTACAAGGCAGCAAAATAGTCTTAGACCTATTAAAACAAAATCGAACCTAACACAATTTACTATAATGTTTAGAGGCCCATCCATATGGAACACTCTAAGTCTTTCCCTACGAAATTGTCAGTCCCTTTCCATTTTCAAGAAACGTATGAAAAACAACCTTATAGAGAAGCCAACTATTTACTCCTGATTTGTTTTTTTCCTTGTTTTTGATCATGTTATGCTCAATTATCATTTAGTATTACTCCGTGTATTTGGTGCTCCTTTAACCTGTTTGTTTGCAGTCTTTGCACCCATTGTCTTGGTTATCTGTACTTGCTTTCATTTTGTTTTGCTAGCATGATTAATTGTATGATTTTGACTAATTTCTTTATGATCTGTTGATCATGTTTAGTTTTGTCTAATTTCAGTTTTTGATGTTAAGATTAATTGTAACGTTATGTATGATCACTGAGTTATATTTTTTTCACTTGGTTTATTATTGTTCGATGTATAATCTTCATGACCATCTAATTGTATCATGATTTGTATATTTTGACGGGGGGAGAGTTTGTATAAGCCACATGGCTTTTTTCTCCCCCCTTGCACGTTCTGTTGTATTCTATAATTTTCTGTATGTATCATTTTTTAAAGTGCAAAATAAAATCAATCAATCAATGGGAGTTTTCCTTTGGGCCATTTGGCATGTGTACAGTCAAATCATTTTGCTAATTAAGCTACATTCACAGAATGTATGTTTTGAAGAAGAAAATCTTTTGGACAGTTTGCACCTAAATGGCTTCTCAAATAACATCTATGTTATTATGTTCGGCTGCATTCCATACAAGAAATACATTCTTTATAACTCCTTCTGCTTTGTAGACTATGTTTGTGGCAGACAAGGATCACATTTGTGTTACTATGACCTTTTTGTCTGGTCAGCTAACCATTAGTGATGCCCCAATGTCAAAAATATTTAGCTCATGGAAAGAAGGTCTTATGTTTTTGTTTGCCAAAAAAACCCAAGCATTTAGCTAAGTGTTGTACTGACTTTGTCTCCTTACAGCACAAGTATAGTAAGAAATACACCAAACCCAGGAGGAGGGCTTAGGCCGGGACAAACGGCATCGCGTGCAAATGCTGCAGTACCAGCCAAATCCTGTGGGGGTGCTGCTAAGGGGTGCAATATCTGTCTCAACACGGGCCTGCCAAAACTAGAAGAAATTTGTCCTTTTCACCAACAGCCTACAGATTGGTAGTTATTTTTGAGACTTGTTTTTAATGTGCATATTTTGTAACGAGTTTTGCCACTGCAGGACTTAAGCAGGGACTAGGAAGGATGCTGTTCAAATTTGTCTTCTGTTCCATTCATGAAAATCATAGATGAAGCATTTTTGTTGGTTTGAAATTGACATGTGATTGCTAGATTGCTAGTGTTGAGACAGAAATTGGCCCTTCTGTCACCAAACGTTTTTGATCCTTCCTAGCACTCTGCTAGTTTGCTTTGCAGCTTACATTTTTGCTTAGCAGCTTCTTACATGTGCTGAGCATTGCTAGGTAGCTAGTTTTCTCTTTCCATTTTGGTTACCATGCAAACTGACCAAAAGTTCATTCCAATTTTCCTCTTATTTAGTCTCACAAAGGAAATGAACCTTTTTCCATATCAGTCCATATGTGCTCAGCTTGGTGGCCACCATATCCCTCCCCCTCTCTATGCTAACATCCAATCAATCATTTTTCAATAACCAACTAACCCCCATTTCCTCAGTTGTTCCTGCATTGTAATTTGTATTGCTTTATATTGCAGCTTGCAGGATGCACTATATGGTTGAATTTTCAACTATATTATCATAACCAAACTAACTTGCACACTGTTTCTAAGGCCAGCCCCCACACACTTTGGCCCATGAATGACAACAAGATACATATCAAAGATGAAAATAGCCATAAAGTAAAAGTCCCTTGCAAAAAGGATTCAATTTCTTAACATCAATGCAAGATTTGGTTTAGTTTTAAAAAATGTGCTTCTGTGCCTCACCAAAGCACTTGTATTTAAGTAGACACTGCAAAGACTGATAACTCTGTTTTTTGTCTGCCCTTTAATCAGCCAAGATGCCCTTAAACAGAACCAGAAACTGGAGTTTCAAAGGAACCAAGAACGCTTCCAGTTTCTTAAGGTTTGTTTTTTTCTTCTTACAGAAAAATCCAAAAGTCTCAAGGAGATGCAAAAAATCATAGTTTACTTTGGAAAAAATGAAGAAGAAAAAATGCTTGATCTTTATTTACTTTCCTATGCCTTTCACCGTTGTTTCTTTTGCTAAAGTTTTGATATGTTCTTAGCCATGCTGTCAGTACATGTAATTAAAATTGTTCAGCAATACACCGATCCTGGTTGTCCATCACTATTAACAGTTCAACCAATGAGAGAATGACAATAAGCAGGTCAAGCAATGAGAGGTCGACTGCATGTCTGTCAAATGTTTGCTTTTGTTAGGTTTTTATTTTGCATTTCTACATTTAACATGTGGCAGGGCTATTGGATCGTCCTGTACATCTATCCCTGAAATTTCTTGACTACACTTCAGTAGGTAAATCATGTTTTATATCACAGTGGGGTGCCAAGGCGCTGCGAAACATGCTGATTGTTCCGCCAGGATCCGGTATTGTGCATCAGGTCAACCTGGAATATCTGGGAAGGGTTGTCTTCAACACCAACGGTACCCTGTACCCAGATAGCCTGGTGGGCACCGACTCCCATACTACCATGATCAATGGGCTTGGCATCCTGGGATGGGGTGAGTATTAGTGCATCTGGGGACAAGGTAGTGGAAGGACACGTCAGAGAATTTGGGAGAGAAACATTCAAACCTGTACTAGTGGCTGGCCAATGTGTCCAAATTTTTGTTGATATTTAGAATCCTGTCTATGGCGAACACCTATTCATATGCAGCAGATTTTATCATTCCCCTGAATGGTCATCTTGAGCAGTTTTGACTGTATTGAATTGAGGAACTGGAGGAAGCTTGCAGTCACCTGCGCTGCAGCCGACCGATGATGATGATGATGATGAATTGAGTTCCAATTGTTGCAAAAAGCCATTGGTTTAAAAAAATTCGTATTTAAGAAATCCATGATACTGTATTAATAACAAAGCTGACTCTAGGATAAATGTTGATATAGTATGCTTTAACAAGTCACAGAAATGCATCTATGTTTGTTTTACTTTATCATCACTAGAATAGATGTGATACAAATGTATTGGTGTCAAAGATGAAAGTAGTAAAGTATGTGTTTTTTAACATCGAAGGTGTTGGTGGAATTGAGGCAGAGGCTGTGATGTTGGGCCAGGCTATTTCCATGGTGCTACCACAAGTTGTGGGCTACAAAATAACTGGACAGCTGAATCAGCTGGTCACTTCCACCGATGTAGTATTGACCATTACCAAGGTAATGTTTTTCTATCCTATTTAACCTACATCCTGCTATTTGTATTGGTTATGATACTAGACTGGAAGTAGAAAGAGAAACGTTCCCTTCAAATGCATTGTAATAAGAATGCTGTGTTTATAATTAGTTTTAAAATCTTCTTCCTTATAGCATTTACGTCAGGTTGGAGTTGTGGGCAAGTTTGTGGAGTTTTTCGGGCCAGGAGTTTCCCAACTGTCCATCGCAGACCGGGCCACCATCTCCAACATGTGTCCCGAATATGGTGCTACTGTCGGTTACTTCCCAGTGGACGACATGTCTATGGTCTATCTGAGACAGACAAGTAAGCACAATGTTGTATAGATTAAAAGACTGTCTCTTAAAGCACAGTCACAACATTTTAATTTCCATTCATGGCCTTATAGATCAATAGATTGACTTGATGAAAGTCAGGATTTATAAATAGGAGACCACCCTGATGTATTCCTAGTATCCAGGCCTGATTGGAGTCCATGTCAGTTGCAATCTGTACCTGTAGAATCAGCAATTCTGCCATGTCACAATCTCTACCCTTAAATACATGTATAGAATGGGTTCTTTTCTTTGCTACAAAAAGAATTTTTATCTGCCTTGGTTATTCCTAGTACGTATGTTGAGCTACAGGAGCCTTTGTGTTTTCTTGTGATAATCCATTAAAGGTTTAATATAGCTTTCTAAAGACCATACAGCACCATAATGTAATTATTGCCTTCTGTGTCATCATTGCTGCCCCATATACACATGGATGATTCCACAAATTTTATGAAAAGTTAATCAGAAATATTCTAACTCTATGTAGATCGTGACGAGAAGAAGCTTGTGTACATTGAAGCCTACCTGAAAGCTTGTAACATGTACAGGGACTTCAACAACACAGACCAGGACCCTAACTTTAGTCAGGTAACACCTTTTCTTCTTTCTTTATGTTGGAATTAAGAACACAAATGTCTTCTTTTAAACTTAAATATTTTCCTTCCTTACCAAAACTGGATTTGTGTGACCCGCAACTTCATGAATATGATGCAACAAGTTTGATGTAAAAGACAACAAAACACACCTGATGTGAAAGAATTTGTCCTATTTTTGTAATTTGTTTAGTGACCTGTCAAACTTTTGGTTGCTCAGTGGTAATTACAAAAATGCTGACCTGTTTCATCCAGTATTATAGGCATGTATTGCGCACAATGTGATCATTTTAATTAAAGACCTTTTCTTTTTGTTAACCATAGATAGTAGAGCTGGACCTGGCCACAGTTGTGCCCTCGGTGAGCGGGCCCAAACGTCCACACGACCGCGTGCCCGTCTCCGACATGAAGCAGGACTTCCAACAGTGCCTCGCCAACAAGGTCGGCTTCAAGGGTTTCGCCATTCCTAAGGAGAAACAGTCCAGCGCGATACCCTTCACATACAACGATAAGGAGTACGCACTAAGCCACGGCAGTGTGGTGATCGCTGCCATCACCAGCTGTACCAACACTAGTAACCCCTCTGTCATGTTGGGAGCTGGTAAGTGGACTTGTCTAAATGTTCCACTGTTTATTATATAAGCATTGTTGCTTTATGATCTTTATAGACTTTCCTATTGTACATGTATAACTTAGTAAAAAAAAGGAAAGTTTTCAATACCATTGTTATGGCTTTTTTGATTAATATTGTTCTAACATGGTTTGAAAACCACTTAAAAGTCTAATTATTTTGAATGATTTTGTAGTTATTAGCACTACCTAGCAGTCTGTAAATGAACTGCAGATTCTAATCAATGTTGCTGGGGACAAAGAAAATAAGCCTTTTTATTTCAACTTGTAAGAATTGGTCATAAAAAAGTCAGAAGTTACTTTTCAATGTATTCATTTATTCATTCATTGATATGAATTAGTGGTGAAGAATTGTTTATTTTTTTGTAGGACTTTTGGCCAAGAAAGTAGTAGAGGCTGGTCTGACAGTGAAGCCGTACATCAAAACCAGTCTGTCCCCCGGTAGTGGGGTTGTTACCTACTACCTACAGGAGAGTGGGGTCACACCATATCTCAAGCAACTAGGGTAAGATAACGTTTTCCAGTGTCACCTCATCTGTCTTTTGAGTCAACCTAACAAGTATTATCTTTTATGATATATAAATGTAATTTATTTGTGTTCTTGTTGTGTACAGTATTACTCCCGGCTGTATTGTGGCCAAGACCTATTACTGTTAACTCATTTATTTTTTATTTATTATCAAGTACTTCGTTATGCAGTAGAAGGGGAAAGAAGCTTTATCCGTCTTTAAGATTGTCGTTCTAAGAGTTCTGTTGGGAACACATCTCAGTGTCATGAACAGGAGAGGTCAACACAAACCACCATTCCAAGATTTCCTGTACTTGTTGCTTTGTGTTGTAGTTTGTACCAAGTTTTGTTGTTTTATTCCTGATGGCCTGCCTAGGTTCAGTGAATAAGATGTAGAAGTTGATGTACTTGTTTTGTGTGTTCCCCAGGTTTGACATTGTTGGCTATGGCTGCATGACATGTATAGGGAACAGCGGGCCCCTTCCTGAGCCAGTGGCTGAGGCAGTTGAAAAGGTAAAAAAAACATAACTAAAAAAAAAAATACTTAACTGTTCATAGATGTTTTTATAGCATATATAGATTTATGTATGAGTAAGTCTGCCTTCGAGGCATTGTATTGCTGAGAAAGGTTCACAGGTATGATTTATGTATATGAATACAAAATTTTGTATACCAAAATATATATACCAAAATATAAAAGCACTGTCATGGTTTAACAGTGATTAGTATGAGTCTAAAGATTGTTGTAGAGACTTTCATAATGTGTTGTTTTTCTGTGAGGTAAAATGGTAATATAGCTCTCATAGTCTTTTAAAGTTTATGGCTGTTATAGCAGTGGGGCTTTATCTACAGTATCTAGGGCACAACATTGTTAGGTGGAGCTCATCCCTCTCCTTCCACCACCTTTTACCTCTCCAACCATGTTAGCACCTAGGTGGAGTGAGGAAAGTTGTGTTTAGTACTGAGGACAGGACTGACAGGAATCAAACATGTACATGTAACCTCTTGATCCTGTTTCGGCTGAACTGGCCGCTAGACCAATGGAATGTTGTAAAGTGTACTTAAGCTAAGGGCACAACCCGCCGTACATGCAAATACGTGCTGTCTTTGTGGCAAAACGTGGGCGATCTTTTGGGATCCGTAAGTGGTCAGTACCGCCTCCGTACAAACTCTTAGGGAATCCGACAGATTTTGGACCACGCAGAACTTTACGCCCTGGCAAAACTTTGTGTGCCATCGGGCTGCAGATTCATCCCGTACGTGCCTGTACTGGCGACACGCCTGCGCTGTACATCCTGAACGTTTTCAGAAATATGTGGCGGACGTGGCCTCTCAAAAAATGTACGGCGGGTTGTACCATTAGCTTTACAGAATGTCCCTCCTTTGATATGTTCCAGGGAGACTTGGTTGCGGTCGGTGTCCTTTCTGGAAACAGGAACTTTGAGGGGCGTATCCACCCCCTGACACGTGCCAACTACCTGGCTTCCCCTCCGCTGGTCATCGCGTACGCTATCGCAGGGACTGTCAGCATCGATTTCGAGACTGAACCACTCGGTACACAATTTTAACACAATTTTGTTTTTAGTTTTCGTAACAGTTTGACAGTAACTTAAATTCCTTTGTTTAAGATGGATTTGGGGTTGAAATGAAGCATGTTTTTGGCTCCTTTGTCATACATTATGCTATAACTACCTCCATGCACTGAAGTCATGCTAAAACACTAAAAACATAGACTATCAGGGGTTAAGTTCCTCATCTTTCCCACTAGGAAAGACAGCTGATGGTAAAGAGATTTTCCTACGTGATGTCTGGCCGACCCGTGCTGAAATCCAGGAGGTGGAGCGAAAGAACGTGGTACCTGCCATGTTCAAGGACGTTTACGCTAGGATACAGGTCAGTGTGGAACTTCAAACATGATTAAAACCTCCTTTCTTCGTCACAAAACTAAAGCTACTGTGAATGTACAGCATACCTTCATCAATATGACCCTTAAAATCTTTGAAGATCCTACATTGTCATGAAAGGATGCTACATTTTGTCCATGAAACAGACAAGCATTGTCAGCAGTACATTTTTATATAGTTTAAAAACTATGGCTACCTGGTGTAATGGGAAGACTAGTTTTTAACCACAGTGCACCACAGGTGTGGGAAAGTCTTTAAAGTTTTAACTTTGTACCTACAGGATGGAAATGAGGCCTGGAACAATCTTGAAGCTTCAGATGCCCAACTCTACCCATGGGATCCCAAGTCAACGTACATCAAGTCTCCCCCCTTCTTTGAAGAGATGGTACGTACCTCATTTGCATGTACACACTGTTCGTGTAATCCTTTTTTCCAGATGTTTATGAAAACTTTATAGTGTTTTTTCTAGCTGCAATTGACAGTAGTGTACTGTAAATGCAGATCAACTTCAGAGTTTTTATTAATTTACATTATGTGACTATTATAGCACTTCTGCCAACTCAAAACCACTCCATTTTCTCCCTACTGGGAAATTAAATCCCTGCAAACTTAAATCAATTTACATTAAACGAATTGTACAATTGTGCTTAGCCACAACATTGGTCTTGATGCAGTATAATTAAGTTGTGGCCCAGAAGGATAAAGATGTGATTAAGCTTTTTTTTCTGCAACAGACTGCGGAGATTCCTTCACTCCAGGCAATCACTGATGCCTTCGCGCTGCTGAATCTGGGGGACTCGGTCACGACAGACCACATCTCACCAGCTGGCAGTATCGCTAGGAACAGTCCCGCCGCGCGCTATCTGGCGAGCAAGGGGTAAGTCTCCACTCTACTTCTGTTTTGTTTCTTCAGCTAAGGATCATTCCTAAGAATTGACTGCAGTCAAATATTGCATGTACTAGTGACGACCTCTGAATAGGGACCACCTGGCCGTTGTGGGTGGCTACTTTTGGTGGTCCATTATCAAGAATTCTGTCTATATTGACTACCTGTCTACTGTGACCATTTCATGGTCGCTATAGACAGGTTTAACAATATATCCAAATATAGCACTGTTCCATGTACATCTATGTAGTATGCATTCAAAACAATAGTGACAGGCAAGCTAATTTCTGTCAAAATTTTTGGAGAACTGTTTTGTACAATTCGTTGAGGTTCAAAATACATGTACAAGAGAAATATCCTGCATTTGCTTGTAAATGTTTTCTCCATATCTCCAGACTGACTCCGCGTGACTTCAACTCGTACGGCAGTCGGCGTGGCAACGACGCCGTCATGTCAAGGGGAACGTTCGCCAACATCCGCCTGCTCAACAAGTTCATCGGCAAGGCTTCTCCAAAAACTTGTCACGTTCCCTCTGGAGACACAGTAAGTTCATTCATGACTCCTAACTGTAATTAATACTTTAATGCCATTTGTCTCATGCGTGTTTAGTTTTGTCAGTATGTACATGTTTATATGTCAGGGAAGAGACCAATTTTAAGATTTTCCTTCAAACAATCAGAACCTTGATTCATGTCACTTTCGATCACATTTAGGACTTGGGAGACCTTTACACATTCCTAGTGTCCTTATTGCAATCTCTATTGACAGAGAGTCGATCTCTTTTGATGTGTGTGTGTGTGTGTGTATGTGTGTATGTGTACTGCTTGTACAAGTTTTAAAGAGCCTCTAACATTTTCCCTTGTGCAGATGGATGTGTTTGATGCTGCAGTGAGGTATCGTGAGGAAGGCCAGTCTGTCATCATTCTGGCAGGGAAGGAATACGGGTCTGGGTCGTCTAGAGACTGGGCTGCTAAGGGGCCTTGGATGCAGGTAGGTTGGCAATAAAGCAAGGAATTTTGCTGCTAAGAGGCCTTGGATGCAGCTAAAATAGCAAGAGATTGGTAAATCAATACATTGACTTAAAGGTAACATTTCACACATTGGCAGATTAAATCCTTGTGGACTGAATAAGAATATTTGTTTTCTTAAGAGTTAAGTATGTAAACTGGGTTTAACAAGGTTTGACCAATAGATGTTTTTGTAAAACCTAAAGCGGCGTTTTTGAGGTAAGCCTTGTAACTGTTCCCCAGGGCATCAGGGCAGTGATAGCGGAGAGCTATGAGAGGATCCACAGGAGTAACCTGGTAGGGATGGGCATCATCCCTCTACAGTACCTACCTGGGGAGACTGCCGAGTCTCTCGGACTTACCGGGAAGGAGCGCTTCACTATACAACTAGCTGATGACATACAACCTGGGCAGACCATCGACATAAAGGTAACATTTCACACATAGCGGCATAGATCTCTTTGTTGGCTATCAGATATAAGATACATGTATGCTGGTCTGAAAAAATCAGCATAAGAGTCTAGTGTTTTCATATGTATCTTGTCCTTTTGCTTATCTTATACTTGGTAAGTTTTCAGACAAAATGAACTCCTGGTACATTTTACGGCTTTTGTCACTACCTTAACATACTGGTATTGCATACATGTAGGTACTGTGGACAAGGCACAGAATAAGTAGGATGAATTACTGCTTGTGTAGTCTTATAAATAATCATACCAACTTGAGACAGTGTTGCAAATAGTGGAAACTTTTCTAGATTGACAACTGTAAACTTAAAGACTTAATCAATGAAGAACATTTTTTTCTCCCAACCTTGTAGGTGAATGGGGAAGAGCGGACGTTCAAAGCGTTGGTGCGGTTCGACACTCCTGTGGAGTTAACGTACTTCAGCCATGGTGGCATCCTCAACTACATGGTCCGCCGCATGATTTCTGCCTAGCAACCATCGCCATAGCAACAGAAACAGGCTCCCATGAAATTTGATAGGAAACATCCTGAAGATTGGCCTTGATTCTCAACAGTTTAATGGTCCATTGATGTTCGATAAGATTAACAACTTCTGACCATTAGACTTTTTAACCTTCCCCCTGCTGCCAAATCCCATCACCATTACAAAATTGGTGCCATGGGTTTCTTCACATTAAGAGGGTTAAAAATGCTGGATCAGTGTATCGAGGTATATGTAGGTTAGTTACCTATGAAAAAGACTGTGCAGTAAATGGATGAATGAATGTCATGCAGAGAGAAATTGAAAGATGTCAGAAATTTGTGGATAAATTGCAGTGAACAAGGTTAAAAGTTAATTTATTTTGAACTCAAGTACATGTATTTCATTCCTTTCAGTGTGCACTTTCCAGTGTCAACCCAAAGGGGGTGGGGGGTGGTCTGGCCTAACAACAGGACTTGTGTACCACGTAGTTGCAATGAAACTATGAAGATGAATAGGTTATGAAATCTATTTTAGAGATGAAATTATTATCATTTGTATCTCCATTATGCAATGATCATCAATGTTGTACAATATGAATTTGAAATGGCAACTGGTTTCATTTGTGTCACTATGAGAGTCAGTGTGATATTTGATTTAATTAGTTGTTTTGGCCAATCACAGCTTAAGATTCGTACCACATGACTTTCAACTAGCCTTTGAACAAACGTTTTCTCAGATAGATATGAAAGATTAGCCAATCACAGAATGGCTTACATGTCACATACATGTAATTGAAACAACCAATCAACAGAGGTGGTACAAAGTACTATCATGTTCTAGACTTGCATTTTTCTCCTCACTACAAAGCTTAATGCTGGTTGGCTCCAAATTTCTAACTTTAACCAATCATAATTTGCAGTACATTTTTCACTTTAATGCATTGATATTTATCTATAAAATGATACTCGTTTCTTGAGAAACAGATAGAAGAAAGTAATGATTGTATTACTAGTATTGGATGTATATGGAGAGTGGTGTAATATTGTTACATAAGTATGATGGTCACTTAGCAAATGTACCCCTAAAAAGAGGAATAAAGAAAAATGTGAAAGAATATTTTGCATTTGTAATTCAATTTGTCCATTCCACTTTTTCTAGATTTCTAGTGTGTTTTACCATCTTACGAAATACGCACATACAGCTCATCATAACATGAAAACTTGAATGAAATGGTTCTTACAGTTTGTTTTAGTATTATGGTATGGTTCTTAATGCAGTTTGGAAACGTTAGAATTTTCCACCTTAACATCTGCTTTGAAATGAAGCAGCCAGCACATGACTGCTGTTCATAATTAATGATCAATAACATTTTGTTGTTCTGTATGTAGCCCCGGATAACTGTTGTTAATTAGCTGTTACCATACATTGCACCACGTACGACTGTCAAGTAATGACATTCATTAACACCTGCTTGCCTGGAGATAAACCAATTCAATGCCAGCAAATGGATGGATTCCCCACCTGACAGTGGGGGCGACTAGCGAGTTTTACCATGTTTGCAGCGCACCGCTTTACTAATAGTCAGGTCAGTCATCCATAACCACAAATATTCATAGCTACTATTCGGCACTTTTGGGCGTTAGTGTACATTACATACGACTCGACTAGAAATCACTATTATACTAACCCGTGCTCCTAGCGGCCCGTCCGACTGACTCCTAGCGGCCCGCTCCTGGTAGCAAGAGATTGTTTCCTCAAACCTTAGTTTGTGCAGGAGGAGCTCAAATCTGTTTACTCCTACGAGGGGTGATCAATAAGTCCTCGGCCTCACCCAGAAATAATAAGCACAACTCAGATTTCGAAGCATAGATGTCAAGTATAAAGTCTTTCATAAATGTGTAGCAAAATTCAAATTATTGTGATCATTACTTTGCAGGCGACACCCAGTAACGTTAGGTAAGGTATAAGGGAAAAAACGTGGACAATTGAGCTGCGACCTGAGGTGTGCGGGACAACTTGCTATATATCGTCTCTCACCTAAGATCTATCTAGGATCTAGGCCCTAGAATCTCTCCAGGAAGCAGAACAAAAGGGGAAAACGGGAAATGCAACAGGCCTTACAGTTTTTTCTTCTTATGCTTAAATTAAGACCAAGAAAAAACACATGTACATCGATCAGATTTTTTTTCTTCTTTTTTTTCATATGCTGTACTTTCGGAGACTATTGCTACTACAACAACTCAACAGAGCCGATAATATGACCAACCAGACATACATGTAGTCGCTGGCGTAGCTTAGTTCTCTTTCAATCCTACAACAGTTCAGTTTAGTTTTCTGTGAAGACCCAAACGTGTCGTTCACTTTTACCGTTGCAGTTACGTAGTGTTGATGGTTGCCCAGCAACGGCGGTTGCCTAGTAACAGTCCAGGAACAACAGCTTGTTGGGCGTGTCCTCATCCGGGATCTCTTGCACCACGTCCTTACTAGACCTGAAAGCAGAAGAATGGATATGGGTTGAAAAAAAGACACTCAGAAGATAAAGTGCTATAGTAAGCTACTGAGGGTCAGCTGGACTGAACACCACACCAACAACTCTGTTCTGTAAGAGCTGGGAACTATAACAGCACATTTATGCCTAGTAAAAAGGAGGAAACTAGTTAACCTCGGCCGCATCCTTACATCTGCTTGCATATTACTAGTAACCACACAAGACTACACTTTATAGCCCCCTGGCGATCATCTTTGGTTTTGTAGTAACCATCTGTTGTACTTACATGCCCACCACCCAGTCCCGGACTGCCTCCGGACTGATGCTGCCGGTGGCATCACGGAAGAAGCTTAGGTACCGGCTGATCACTCCGGTCTGAAATTACAGGAAAGTAAAACAAAAGATAAAGGATCCATTCTTAACGGGTGTTTTTTTTTTAATCATGATAGAAACATGGTAGTGAGACTACAGTGCGCTGTTTGTGAAGGGTTCCTTGATGTGTCGAGGTCTGATGCCTGAGGCTAACAGTAGCACTTGAAGCTATCAAAATAGCACATTTTGCTTCGTTCCGCTATACCATTTTCCTCTGCAATACTGGCTGGTGAAACTGAATAGATAGTGAAGTGCTGACACCTGGCGATTTGATCACGTACCACATGCGGCGCAGCTTGGGACGTGCCAGTCATGCTCATGACGGAGTACTTGCTGTTGATCCAGGCAGACTGGATGTCTTCCCCCTGATACAAGAAAATAGACGTGACTTTTATCACTTTACCTCATTTGTAAGATCATTGATTTTTTCTTATTTTTTGAGACAATTTGATTTCGGGTTGAGAGGCACCCATCTACACCTGGTTGAAGTAAGGAACTCGTGCAATGTCTTTCCGGATTCCCAAGGACACAGCCTCTCGGCAGCAATATCAGGAATAGAACACGATCCCATCTTCGCTATCCAAACCAAAAAGCATAAAAGAAAAAATCGAAACCAGGCCTTTCAATGAGATCGCAAAACCCTAACCACTGGACCGATGATACGGTATGTGCTCGATATGTATCGTGTACTCACCGGGGCAAGGATGTCCACGCATGCACCGAAGTTTGAGAAAGTTGAGGAGAACTTGTCGATTGCGTTGGTAGCGGCAACTGTTATCCTGTGGTGGAGTGAAAGATGTAACGAGAAACGCGTTAGCTATCAGAAACTGAGGTCCTTGCATTGGAAGGCATTTCAGCACCAGTGTAAACAGTCTGTATTGTCTCAATGTTGGTGTTGTGGATTCAAGCTAAACCCGGTAGCAATCATACTGCATACAATCAGGAACCAGTAGGAACACGAAATAGCCTGGGATAGAGTCTACTACGGCGCTTACAAGGGATCAAGCAGGCTAAGAAATCAAGCCGGCTCGTGGATTAAACTGTGCATGCGTAGCGAGATGCATCGTGGGTAATGTGTCAAAGGTGAAGGCCCCAAAGTTCTTGTCTAGGCCTTGTCCAGAGTGTTTTGTTATGTCTCCGGGGTCTTCAACTTTGACATATTACCCACAGTTCATTGCACTGACAGCGCCTGCGCAGTTTAAACGATGAACCAGCCTATTACTTACGCTGCCTCCGCGCTGGCAGGGGACGCGTTACAGGCGTCTGTCTGGGCGTTTCCCGCCGAAACCACAAAGAGCATGGACTGGAAAACATACAGTGGAGACAGTAATGAACATGTCAGATGCAACTTTTTACATGTTCCTGCATTGTAAATATAGGACATACATGTAAAGAACACATACAAGGGAGTGCATATACACCAGAAACCCCATCAAAGAATGTATAGATATATCATCTCACCCTTATATTTAAAGTAGTTTCCAATAATTGTTGAGTAGGTTGCATCATATGCAGTTGTCAAGCAAAAAAATTATCAAATAACTTAATAAATTATGCAAATGAACGCCATCTAAGGTTTCAACAAAATCAAAGTTCGGTAGGCATCGCACAGTCGGTAATAATCATGTTTGCTCTTGATTTTATAAAACGGATGTTATAACCGAAACAACGACATCTTTGATTACCCAGAACTCACCGCGTTGGCTGCAGCAGCAATGGCGGCGTTGAGCGCAGCAGAACGTGAAGTTCCTACTGACATGCTGGAATTAAGAAAACACCAACAACAGGACATGTATTGTTCTGTGTAGTGCGCAATCTACAGGCTTTTTGACTATCTACCATCTAACATCTAACAATTGCTAAGCACTTAGATACTGTGAAGACAAGGGAAAGTTGCCCTTACTTGGTGATGGCCTTGTACGTGGGTTTCTTCTCTTTGTGTTTTTGCACGTCTTTGGTGATCCACTCAATGGCTAGTATCAGGTTACTGTAGATATGAAAACATACCCCCGTTATCACTATAATATTACGACAACAACTGTTGATAACATAGGCCCTGTGCGTATATTATGACCAAAATATTGAACTTTACAAGACCGTCACTGGAATGGATAATGTCAATGGAAGGCTAGGTTATATACT
Organism: Branchiostoma floridae; assembly: GCF_000003815.2. Taxonomy (NCBI): domain Eukaryota; kingdom Metazoa; phylum Chordata; class Leptocardii; order Amphioxiformes; family Branchiostomatidae; genus Branchiostoma; species Branchiostoma floridae. Next base: position 14,812,000 of record NC_049981.1, on the reverse strand, counting down.
TCTATATACATTGATGAAAATAGATAAACTAGAAAGGTAAAAGTTGCAGGCAAGTACATAATGTTACCTTCATGAGGTCTAACCTAACAAACCACTGCACTGTTTATTTTCAGTCAAACATAATCTTATATATATATATGACCAGCCCCTCCAGTTCTGTCCTGTCCCTTGCAGAATGTAGTCGAACACCTGTGGGTGTCTGCTACTTAACCTGTGACCATGGCTACTACCGTATCGTCCAGCTCAATAAACATATGTTTTTAGAATGGAAGAAGAAGAGGAAGCAAAAATATAACGTTATGTTTCCTTTCCATGAAGTAAACATCACGGTGTGTTACGTACTCGGTCTTGCCGGAGCTGTTCTGGTTCATCGTCCGCACGGCCACCAGGTGAACTTTCTTTGCCACTCCGAAAGTCTTTCCGCCTATCAAAGCTAGAGGGATGATTTCCGATTAGATTCTGTACATATATGTTCTTTACCTTCAGGTGCCAAACCTTTGCATCCCAGCACACTTACAGAGAAGGGTAGGGGTGACCCAGTGTTCAGTAGCTGAAACCGTGAGCCGTGGCGAGGCCAAATTGCACTAGTACTACTACTAGTACTTGAAAAAGCAACATGTTTCACTGCAGTGGTTGTCGACTACTTTACTTTCTTATGATCTATTGCCATTAACTCAGGGACAAACAAATTCTTTGTTACTGATCTTAAAGCAGTGCTGTATGTTGTTGGTCTAAGCAACGTTGATCCAAGTGTCATACAAAGCAATATGGGCTATATCTGGCCCTTTCAACCACCTTCCTGAAAAACGTCTAGAATGTATTCTTACCTGCTACGTGTGTGCCGTGTCCGTTCTTATCGGTAAAGGGAGAGGGGTCGTCAACAAAGTCCACACCCTGAAGTATCAGTGATAGAATATGGTTTCAAAATTCAGGTCCTTTTTGACATCGTAACTATTTCTACATCTTCAACTCATGTGTTTGTGGACATCACAATACCAAATGTTGTGGGTGTGTCTTTAAGCCCCCTTTACAAATCAAGAATTTAGCTCGGCCGAGTTGTGAGCGAGCTCTACATAACGAGGAGGCATGACCCTGATGCCTATGAACAAATGGCAAAGTTTCTTCGTCGGCATCAGGGCTATACCTCCTCATAATGTAGAGCTCGCTGACACCTCGGCCGAGCTAAATTCTTGATTTGTAAAGGGGGCTTTATGACATGTAGTATGTGGGTGTCAGAAAGTTACAGGACAAGTTCTAATATCAAATAGCGACTTTCTATGGTACTACAGCAGAACGATCGGCTTTTATATATCTTTGCATGTTCAAGACTTACCCAGCTTGCTCTTCCTTCAAACTCCACATGTTCAGTGTTGATACCACTAATTGAGAAAAAAATGAACATGGGTGCGATATATTCGCTTACTCATAGCATGGGAAGACTTGCAACGGACATCAGTGGACAGGAAAGTGTGGGGAACAATGGCGGCCCGCCTTAGTAAACACTAATATGCGGTGAAGATGATGATGAATGGTAAAAAAATTATACCGTGTATAGAATACGACCAAAAGGGATACCCTGGTGCTAGGTGCAGGATCGTATACAATGCCTCGACATTCAATGTATACGTACATGTAGATAATACAGAACTAGCATATGTTCCGCGCCGTCGAGAATTGTAGAGTCCTTAGCAGACTTTCTAGTTGCGGGAGGCCCCTTTTGGTCTAATATGCATATGTTTACATAACACTACTCATCAAACATGTATATTGATAGAATGCATGGAACAGTAGCAAAGTATAAGTGCAATGTAAGCAGACTGACTAACGCGCAATATTGGTAGTCTTTATTGTCCACGTAACGCACAACTAATTAACAAACATTGTACGTTTACCTATCCATGACGTAAACAGTCACACCTGTACCGTCAGAGCTGCCTGGAAGGCCAAGGAAAAGTATTGGCAATCATTAACAAGAATAAACCATAAAAATGACTAATGAAAGCACAGCCAGCTAGGCACATTGTACAGCTACTATAGATACTTGGAAAAGTACCATGCCTCAGTTGAGCGTCACGTCTTTACGTTGCCTTTACCGTACCATTACTAAACTGTAAACTTTACGAAACTTGTTTATAAAATTGCTAGCATTAGCATACGTCACGAATTTGATCCACTTTTTATGTCTCAGTTTCTTCCACACTCTCCTTTCTCTCTTCAAGTAGTGACCAGAATGGAAGTGAAATTGCAACGTTTTTATCAACGCCATAGGGACGGAGTCTGCTTTCTTGTTTGTGGTGGTGAATGTGGAAAATCCTTACCTTTGTACGAGAACCGCCCGTCTATGTTCAACATCCTCTGGTTGATGCGCACGAGGTTCTGGGATAAAAATAACACAGATTTAGTGGTTTTATATGTTTTATGCTAAGTTTGTGTTGTTATGCTTCATATGGTGATATTTGGGATCGTGAAATATGTAAGATATGACTTACCCATCCTGCCATGCGCTGCACGTGACACTTTTCCTCAGTCTCGTTCATTTCTCGGTATTTTTCGCTACTCTCGTGCCCAGAGTGCCCTTTCACAATCTGATTGGCCTCGATGTATTCTACATCCGGGAACTCTCGGAGAAGTTCCACAACACTAAAAAAAAACATATCATCCACAACGATATTGCAACATTGTCATAATAACTGTGCTCGTTGCCATACTACAATCAACTAGAAAGGTTACATCTACTACAAGCAAATCTAAAAGCAAGGTCTAGCTATTGCCTGCTTTTTTCTCACTCAAACACACTAATGTAATGACCTGTCTCTCAAGGTCTGTACTGCGACTTGCTACATAATGTATAATTGAACACTACAGGGTGTCTGCTACTTTGGCATAAGCCTAGACAAAGATACCCCTAGTTAAGTTACAAGGTGCGCTCTATGAAAACAGCTCAAACTCTTTACGTACCTCCTCGGTGCTATCATGGAATAGCCCACCAGATCACCGATGCAGAATTCGTGTTTCACATGAGAGTGGGGTAACTCCGAGTTTTTGACGATGTCGTTCACTTTGCCCATATGGACAGCTCCTGTTAGAGAGTAGATTTATTAACTTTCAATCGATAACTTTATTTGCACAACAATTGTATGAGATGCAAAGATGTCAAACTTTTTGTTGTAAAAAAAATTGGTCTAAAATTGACTAGGTCATATGGAGTGAGTATATATATACATGTACAGTCTAGGAAAGGACATGTCCTTACGCTCATGGTCGGTGATGTTGCTGCGCAGAACCACAATGTACTCATCCGGGATGGCGGTGCCATGCTCCGTGTTGTACAGAGGTACTGAAACAGACGCGAAACGTCAGGAAAGGGAGAAACAGTATGTATGATCCTAGGAAGTTGAAAGCAGACAAAGGAAACCGCATAAGAGAAATCACGAATGACTACTATTACATATCATAACTAAAATTGCAGGGACAAAAATGTTTTAATACGAGAAATGACTTGATTTAAATGACTACATTTAGTCAGAAAAGGCCCGTCGCTGACTTCATATTAATCAAGAACGTTCAAGCTTAACGTTAACAGCTGTGAGACGCTGGTTAGTTCTAATGCTACATTGCCTCTGAGCTTTGTAGTCTCTTTTTAGTTATCAACTGAAAACGTCAAAACGCCAGCGGCTATTCTTCACATACGATGCAACACGTTGAAGAAATGTGATAAGCAATTATATTCTCACCTTTCGCACTTGCTACATAACCGAGAAGTGCCAGCATAAGCACAACCTTCATCTTGACAGTTTCTGTTGCTTTCCCGGAGAGAAGGTATAGAATCAGCAAAGAGGAGCTCCAACAGTTCTAAACTACCAACCGACTCCAGAATCTGACACGCAACTCTAGCTGTCCAATTCCAAACCAAAAGATTAGTACTAGCCAATTTACTTAGGTAAATGCACGTATACATGTTCCCGTGGAAACGGAGACTTCAGCAAATATCATGGTAGCATGACATTTTGACTAATGCTAAGATTACAAAAGTGGATATCAAAAATCATAAGAGCAAAGACAACATTACATGACGGTTGGAATGGAAATCGTCGAGTGGATATCGTTTGGTCAAACACCAAGACACCGCCAAGCTTAATAGTACTTACATGCAGTTAGTCATCAATATCACTGAATGGCAGGCGATGTTACAGTCAACTGTTTTCGTCTGTTTGAAATTTGGTCATTTTTCTTGGAAATGCCGATGTTCAACCATTGTGAACCATTCCTTTTCCGCGCATATTCACGAATGCGTTGTGACCAACACTGTAATAATCTTAGCAGAGCAATGTTTCTGGTAAAGCTGTTTAAATACTGAAATAAACGATTCGTGTTAGCCGTTAAGTGGTAGCAAGATGTCGTCCTATTCTAACTCGCTTCTTTGATTACCTCCCTGCCCAGTAATCTCCGGGGGTCCGCACTACGCATTAGTAGTCTGTTGGGCTATTCCATTATTGCAAAGTCAGGGGCGATCATGGGCCTCTATCGGCTGTCCTTGTTAGTGCATAATAACATCCAAATTTTGCATCTTCTCCTAGACATACTGTAGTCTTTTGGGCGACAATTACCTTTCGATGCCAGGGAAAATGGCGTAGGTCAAGGCCCCGTAGCAGAACCTTCTAGAACGTTTTTCTTTTGCAAATCGTTCAAAGAAAGGAAAGGAAATGAATATGTTTCATTTAGAGCTTGGCACACATGGGCGTCCGGTAAGTGCTTAAGAAACTTCCTGCCTTCACACAAGAGCTGTGTCAATAACCGGTACGGCGGAGTGATATCCCACAATCATGGAAAATGCTGTTCCTGATCACACCGAAATTGAAACAATTGTCCCTCCGAACAATCGAACTGCGAGCTTCGAGGGAAAATCTTAGAGTTGTGGTTTCAAAACTTCGCCCCTTGCATAATGAGAATTTGACAGTGTTGTTTAACGATAGTATAGCCGAGAATAGTATAACAGAAGGCGTTTACTTGGCATTTTATCAATTACATAGATTGTTCACACCATCCTGAATATGGGAAGCGTAAAATCAGTTTTGCCGGGGTGACTTTGAAGATCAATGAGATTGGAGTGACCACGACTTTCGCAGAGTTTTCATCTTGCAAAGGTTTGAACTATTGTGTGTGTGGTTATGTCAGATGGCAGATTTTTTGTGCATGCCTTTTTTTAGACCTTGTGTATCTTATGGCATTTATATGTGGTGAACCGGGACGGGGGGGAGGGGGTGTATAAAATCAGCCACGTAAGGGATTGTGTTCTCACCACAGAAGCGCCACCTACATCGGCTACATATGGCGGCGATAAGCAGAACTCCATTCAGAAGCTCTGAGGAAGGTGTCTGATGGACGCAAAACGTAAGCAAAATGAGTATTAACTGGTTGTCTGCTATATCCTATCCTGGGTATGGCATCATGTATTGCTAAAGAAAACATAGGTTTTCCTACGTAAAACAAGCTGCAATTCTACCAATTGGCGAAAGGTAGCTCTTGTGTATAGGTATGATGAAAGCAGCTCAGAAGGCAAACGGTTTGGAGGATAAACCTGGGTAAAAATAGTTCTACGAGTGAGTGATAACAACCGACGTTGGTTGTTTGGTTAGTCGGCAGGTGGGTTGTACCGGACATTGATGGAAATTTAATTCATAACAGGATAACCGAAAATGTTCGGAAAGTAATCTGAAGTTGTTTCTGTAGGCATTTCTAAGAAACAAATGATTACATTCCAGGAAATACATTACCCCAAAGAACATTTCTTTTTCTTCTGTTCGAAGTCAATTCAATTTCTGGGAAAATTGCCAAAATGATTTACCACTTAGCTGATCAAACTTCCAGATCAATAACAGTTAGATATATAACTGGGATGTTGAGTGTTTAGGTAAGGCATTTCTACTTTATCAAACGTAATTCATGAAATTGATTAACCTTTCTTTTAACCGACAGGAGGAAGACTCAACTGGACAATCTACTACACTACCTTCTAATCCCCCCATAGATCATTATGCACAGCCAAAATCCCGTTACACTGCAATGGACATCGCATTATGCTAAATCATTGAAATAGAATGATGTTTTAGATGTCCTTGCCGTGGGTATCTTTTTTATGAGTTCCCGGAAAAAGCCACGGAAAAAAGGCTGATGAGTAGGATTTACTAGGAAACTTGAAGTGAAGTGGCCTTGTTCTGCTCGAGTGTCTATCACACCCACTGGAAGAGTTCATTGAGCTATCTATAAGTGGATAGCTGTTCATCGAGCTAAAGTTGTTCGATTTCACTTCTACCCCACCCCCTTAAGCTTGTCAGATAGATGCAGCTAGATGTCGTCAACTCTTTGCTTCATAACTTTCCTCATCTGAAGTATCGGCTTATTGCTGCAACGTTAACGTAATTTTGCTTGTCAAAGATGGAAAATGGATAAGAAGTGGATTTGGTAGATGATCTCTCGGAGGTAGAAATATTGACTACATTCAGTTTCTGCCATTGCGTGCAAGGATAAGTACAGTGGGGAAACCAAATCTTCCTGATGAATATGCCAGTCATCACTCTCACATCTCTCGTCTGTCAGAGTTGCATACCAAATATGGTTACCATACTTTGTCAGCATTCTTCATGTCTTGACCCCTGTTATATTTTATTGTAGAGAAACAGCATATGTGAGAATCAATCAATGCATGTTTGTCAGATAGTTCATGTTCAATCGTCATCAGCTTTTTCGATACTTATAATATTGATTTTGCTGCTAAACAGCAAAAGTCCTCCTTGTCTCCATGGAAAATAGAGTTATAGCTCCGTTTAACTTTCTGTGTGTGTGTGCACGCGTTTTAAATAATCACTAGATAATATTTGGATAGATTGCGGTGATCTTCGGTATGTAGGTAGGTGTTGTAAACCCGTTGTCTGGGGCTTCTGGTGACTGACCTTAATTGGTACTGTAGTAGAGCTGCCGGATTTTGTATATTTTGTCCTGGACATGCTGTGGTCTTAGTTTGTCAGTGGTAGCTTTTCTGAGAATTTTACCCCTCACGTTACTACATGCCAAATAGAGAACGACAGAACAAACATCAGAAAAGTGTAGCCAATAGATAACAATACAATCAAGTATTTAGCACTAAGGACAGAAGTGACATCTACTTTGCGGATCGTGGTTGATGGTGCGAAAACCGCTGTAATTTCTGTTGCATCAATAAAATTTCATTCTAAATGTTGCTTAGAGCAATGGATGGTAGTGTTGAATTAACGTTGGTTGGTATGAAATACCATCTAAAGACGGACTTGGTATGTACTTTTTTACTTGTAGTTAATATGCTGTGTTGTAGTTGTAAACAATGTTATGTGTGCATTGTAATCATGTATTACGTTGTATCAAGTGAATCCTGGAAAAACGTTTTTCTAATGTAATGATACCCATAACATAAACATAAACGTGGGTACAAAGTGTTCTTTGTGCAAGTTTGCCTAAGAATATATTAAACACAAATACCTGCTGCAGTATTGTGTTTGGACACTCTAGAGGATATAACATGTCTACGCCGTGTTTTTTCCTAGCACTGAAGGTCACCTTGTATATAGCCACCCGGATATGTTCAAGGTCAAGGGCGTATCGGTTTCTTCTAGAAAAACAAGTACTTATTTGGGAAGGTTACGTAGGTGCGGGATAAATTGCTGAGCAGGGAGCTCACTTAAAGCTGCACTTCAATATCTTTTGAGTAGTGGTATTTGCAATAACAACAAATCCCTTCACTACTGCCTCTACAACAAAGTTTTGGTGGCAGCCATACTACTACCAGAATCCGCTTTATAACGTTAAATTTTTGATACCTACAAAACTGTAACATTTTAGATATGGCTCACACCTTTATCCGTTGTACTTGCAGATGATTGGTCGTGTACTAACTTGTCTTATGTCTGTTCAATTTTTCGCTATCCTTCTTTCATCCTTGTTGAATTGTATTTTCCTACTCAATGTAATATCTGTATAAACGCTTTTGGAGTTAGGATTTTAAGTATTTACTTTTTTCCCATTTCTAAAAGATGAAACAATAAAGATAACAGAAATCGGTGTCTATGGAATATGATGGTGAATTGTCTGCCGACGTTGAAATAACAAAATATGTGAGCGTTGTGACTGCAGAGAGCACTTGAGTTTACTCACATATAAGAGGCACGTGGATTCACGAAGGTCATGGATAAGTTGCGATGGGGAAAATAAGCGTGCTTCCTTGCCTACAGATAACAAAACAGCTGACAGTTAAACGAGCGTAGTGGCGGACTTATTTCAAATCACAGCCATCTGTTTATCCATGCGTCATTACAATGACGCCAAAGTTTATTTAAAACTCTGATGAAAAAAATAACGGTCTGGGCTTTGCTTGAGTTGAAAGTATCCTACATCATCATGATAATCTACTCACGAAAGCAGGCGAAGAAGTAAGTTACAAAAATTCTAGATATCGCAAGGAGGTATAAGGTCTCCGAAACTGTTTTTGTTTTCATTGAAACGAGAAAAAACGTTAACTTCTGTCTGAGCTGGGAAATGTTTTCATCGGCACCTCAGGTTCAACGTTCGTTCAGCGGTTTGGCGATTAGTGCTGACAGGATACCGAGGTTACCGCTGAAAGGCGCGTGTGCACGCCTACGCTGGACTGTCGCATAGCAACAACATAACGCAGATACTCGAAGAGCTGGGTTAAGTGGACTTGATGTTAGGATTAACATGATAGGCTACTGGGCTGCCGCACTGTTCTTTTCAAGCCTTACTTTTGCATCACTTTTGTTGTTTTTCATTGGCTACAAACGATTTTGCTTTCGATCAGAGGCACAGTATTTACATCTTATTTGCATGTTGCCATTTCGAAATTTGTGGCACAAATAACGGTATCAATTTTGCACTATCTGCCATAGCGAGGTCAGTTGTCCAAATACAAGTATTGTTATCCCCCACCCCACTGCACATGGAACATACACCGGATGAAAGGAAACATGAGTGATGTTGCCAAGGTCGCTCTTAGTCACTCGCAGCGCCAAAGTGGAAACCTTCGATAGCACTAGAAAATTTGTCAGCAATTTGCTATATTTCTACAACTTCTGGAAATCATATATCATATGTCTACAGTGACGCTTTCGTGAATTATAAGCATTGTACATACAGTTTTACATAATTTTCTAAAGTTGATGGGTTTGTACTTTTTCCCTTGCTTTTCGACCTATGACTTGAACAATGAAGTCATCGACCCTCCTTGATTTGAATAGCAAAATGATGCCTGACATCGCGGGCGGATGTTTCTCTAGAGCAGGATTTACGGTTTACTGGCACTGAGCTCACAACAGCCCTAAATAGCACCAGAACGTGTGCCCGTGGAGAATCTGACCTTGGCAGGCCCATCATCGGCGTTATGCATGCAAAGGTTTTATATTGATGGTGCTGCTGCTACGGTTACAACAGCGCGTCATTCAGCACCAAGGTCGGTGCGAATGTCCTGAAGTGACCAATGGATCTATGAAAGTAGGCTGAAATTTATGACCACCTTATCTTTACTCTTTTTTCAATGCAGTATTAAAGAAACGGAAAATAGGACAAGTATATACTTCAGTATGGTTAGGTATGTTTTAAATCGTTGGAATCGTATTTGCAACTTAGTCTTGTGACATATCAATGGGAATACTAGTATAACAGATAAATGGGATATTGTCATTTCACCATCCGACCATGACTAACTACAAAATACGTCTAAAGTAAACACGTGTCTGGTCATGCCCACAAAGGCTAATGGCGTCTGTGAGATCGAGAGGTCATGTGTTCGATTCCTTGCGTTCCTGGCTAGACGTTGCGTTCTCGGGAATGCACTTTACAAAACTTTCCTCACTCCACCCACGTGCACGAGTACCTGACTTCTGTTGGGGAGGTAAAAGGTGGTAGAAGGAGATGGATGTGCTCCGCCTTCCAATACCGTTCCCTGGACATAGTGGGTAGGAACCCTCTGCCCCCTGCAGTGCAGATCTATGGTACTGCCTTAACAAACTGTGAATCGTGATTGCAGATGATTGATTGATTGATTGATTGTGATTGATTGGCTGACTGATTTACTTACGTTTCTGCCTTTTTGGTCGTTTGTTGATTGGTTGACTTGTTTGCTTGTTTGTTTGTTTGTTGGTTGCTTATTTCGTTTGTTTGCTTGTTGTTTGTCTGTTTGAAGCACTCCTCACCTCGCCGGTTCCGTAGAAGACAAGAAAATCTATGTGTGTTTTAGCACCGTTTCCATTACCAATCTTTGTTCCGAGAAGTGTTGTTGTGTTGGAATCACGTGAGTCGCCCACAGCGGCTTGATATAGTTTGATATCATTCTGCACGACACGCCTTCACAAGGTCATCTTCACCCGTTGCCATGGCAGCACTTTGATTGACGGCCCCGTGGGGTCCCGCTTGGGACGCCTTGCATGACAAATGTACAAAACAGGACCTAGAGAAATCAAGCCGCTGTAATAAAGGCTAGGGTCATGGCCACGTGTATACTCCCATCAATCAACATCTCCTGGTCCCCTCAATTCATGTTATATGGCCTGTGTCCATCATTGTAGGCCGTGCATGGGGGCTGAGAAACCACTGGAACGGTAATAGTTATAGAACTATGATTTCTTTTCTTGCAAACATCTGCTGTTATTTTCCCTAAAACGAATGTGCCAAACTCCAAAACAATAACTAAGAAGTAGCTAACTTGTGATACAGCGTACCTAGAATAAAACGTAGATATAAGCAAAGTTTGCATTTTTTCGAAACTTAAAGAAAGTCAATCAATGATTAGATGTTATATTACTTATCTACCATTCAAGTGTTCCCGTATTCCCTGTATGTAGCCCCACTTCCTGGGAGAAATTAAAAAAGACGAATCTGAAGCCATCGTCGGTGATCGTGAGAAAGCTTCATCATCATGGCGGCGCCGTACTGTCGGCTGCCTGAGGGAACCACCGCACCCAAACGTGCAGGACGAGTCCATGCCAAACTCTGCCGGGGCCGTGGTTTCTTTAGTAATTCCTTTCCATCCTTTTAGTAAGTAACGGCTTTGAGGAGTCTCAAACAGTCCAAAACTATCAAAGATGAAATAATATCTTTTTAAGTGTAAAAAAAAAATATATGAAGATTACCCCCCCCCCCCTCCAAAAAAAGTCAGATAAAACGGATCTACGCTTAACCTCGTCAATTACACATCGATTATGAAAGCGTTTAGAAAAACTCGTGGGAATTGTAGGATCGGTTGGACTTTTTCGTAAATGCAACTTGAAAAATGGAATGGAATGTAAGACGTTATTGTAAAGCAAAGTTGTAGCAAGAGCAAAATGTTGCACAGCAATGGCAGGAATAAAACCATCGATATAATCAAAACCCTTAACATTATACACCGAAGAGAAGGCTTTGAGATCGCAACGCACATCACTATTTCTATTAGCTTTACATTTTCCAAAAAATGCTTTCCAAATTGATTATTAGCCTTAGTATACGTAGGTTTCCAGACAACGTATGTGCCTTTTGCTTCTTTGTGCTGTTTATTCCTGTAGGTCACCACAGGCCAAATGGTTATAACAAACAGTTCAGCACCAGGGACAGGTATCAAACGAATACTCAGTCGGTTAAAGATACGACATCGTTTAGGCCCAAAGTAAGCAAGACTTTTAAAGGAACTCTAATGCTAATGGAAAACGTTCTGAATGGACTAAAACCAGGAATACTGGTAAAATATGTATTCAAAGGAGCTAGCCATATCCGCCCTGACCTGAATTTACTGCGTAAGACAGTTTCACATATGCCGTATATCAATGCAGTTGTTGATTACGGAAGAGCCTGCCAAGCCTTAAGATTTCACCTAACAGAACGTGTCGTCTGCGGAATGCACACGACACTTCTGAGGAAAGAAAGGCCATTTTTTCAGGTTCACTACCTACTCCTCGAGACTTCCACTTTTAACCTTGAAGGTGACCTTTGATGACGTATGAGCATCATTTACCGTAACGCGTGACCCGGATTCGGGGACAGGTCACGCCGCGGGAGTCGTGATGACGTCTGGAGCCCTTTTTGCAGACGATAACTTTTGCCAGTGGAAATCATTAGGGTTGACAGGCTATATTGCAATGAACCAACTGTGTTGACACTGCGCATGTAAAAAGGTCTAATGCAGTTGACATAGTCAGTTTTTACGTTTTATAGCTACAAACTTCTAGGAATCTGAGCGTTACCGGCGTTCCTGCTTTTAGTCTATCCCCGTTTAGCCTAACTATTCTTATTAGCAGTTATGAAGTATAGATCTAGTAAGTGAAAATATTGTTGGCCTAATTGTATGTCGCTGTACAATCTACAATCGGTATTGAGGCCTGTCCCTTGTGCTAAACTTCAGCCACACATAGGCAAATACCTGTATCTGGTGCTGAACACCATCCATACAAGTAAAAACACCTTTCCCTAATAATGAGCCTCCTCCATACACGGGTAAACACACCTGTCCCTGGTGCTGAACACCATACACATACAGGACAGCAAAGCTGTCCTTGGTGCTAACCCCCCTCCACACACCGGTAAACACGCCCATCACTGGTGCTGAACATTTTCTACACACAGGTAACATGCCTGTCCCTGGTGCTGAACACCATCCACACACAGGTAATCACTCCTGTCCCTGGTGCTGAACATTTTCTACACACAGGTAACATGCCAGTCCCTGGTGCTGAACACCATCCACACACAGGTAAACACGCCTGTCCCTGGTGCTGAACATTTTTCACACACAGGTAATCACGCCTGTCCCTGGTGCTAAACACCATCCGCATACAGGTAAACACGCCTGTCCCTGGTGCTAAACACCATCCACATACATGCAGGTAATCACGCCTGTCCCTGGTGCTAAACACCATCCGCATACCTAGGTAATCATACCTGTCCCTGGTGCTGAACACCATACACATATAGGAAAGCATAGTTCTCCTCGGTGCTAGACCCCTTCCACACACCGGTAAACACGCCTATCCCTGGTGCTGAACATTTGCCACACACACAGGTCATAAATTGCACCTGTGACTGTGAATATTCAAAGTTTCCTTTTTCCTTGTGATCTGCATGTATACACAGGAGCATCAACTCCTCTTTATCTCCCTGTGTGGGTGCAGTGCCCCTTGCACAGCGGTACTGGTTTTACAAATTCGACAAGAATAATTGTTATTTAATTATTCCGTCACACTCGGCACGTCTTAAGAGACATTTAGCAGTGATTCCACACTGTGCAAGATGTTTGTTTATTTCATTTTGTTAGTTTCAGTTGGATTAGATTAGATTAGAATATAAAGCCTTCAAAAATTCTTAATTAAGAATCTCTTGTTCCGACACGGCTATGTTTCGACAACCTCTAAGCCCAAAGCTCCCGGCGATCATGCTGCAACTTTTCTGCGATTTGGCTTTTGCATTGAGCGCTCTTTCAAATCGCAGAGTCGCAGGGTAGTCGTGGTGAGGTCGCCGTCCGAGTGGAAAGAGGGTGTCGGAACATGAGTGTGTTGTACTTTTCTGCTATTTGGCTTTTGCATGGAGCGCACTTTTAAATCGCAGAGTCGCAGGCTAGTCGTGGTGAGGTCGCCGTCCGAATGGAAAGAGGGTGTCGGAACATGACAGGGCTGCCCCCATACACTTCTATCAAAGTTCACCTGACTGTAGCCCACCGACACATAAGTACTGAATAGCCCATTGTGTTTGGTCAACAAAGAACTATAAACATTACCTGGCGCAGGTGATACGCAACATTTACATGTGGCCTTCACCTACACGGCGGCATGGCGACGTTAACTGGGAGGTCCGGAGGGAGTAGAATGTGGGAGGAAGGCGTAAGACGGCAGCATCCGAAGCACATACCTACATAGGAAATGCTCAAAGGGAGTTAGTTATGACTGTTACATCCTTGTTCTTGATTATTAGCGTTTGAATGTGTCTCTTGAATGCTTTTGATCTCGACTTTGTACCTTCATATCATATCCAGCCCATATAATGTTTTCTACCTGGTGTCTCTCGTCTAATCATCCAGTCCATAAACACAAATTATGTTTCGTAGAAAAAAAAGTAGTTAGGCAAAAATTACAGTATTAACTGTATGCTGTGTTCTTTAGACATCATTAACTTTGTGCAAATCTTATTTTCATTCTAGTTGCTGCCTTCCTTCTACACAGCATATCATATTACTTACATTTAAACATTCGTTCTTTCAAAGGAAAGATATTTAGAGCCCGGTACGTTATATACGTCGCACGATCGCAAACTGAATGCGTTCTTTGGATTGTCATTTGTCCTTTCAAAGGAAAGATATTTAGAGCCCGGTACGTTATATACGTCGCACGATCGCAAACTGAATGCGTTCTTTGGATTGTCATTTGTCCCGCAAATTTCAGGTGTCATGTAACGGAGAAGGACTCTCCTTGGTCCTTTTAGGTGGTTGGATATGTCACAGCCTGCTCGAAAATAAAACACGGCCTCAAAATTGGAGGATGAACTGCGACGAGTGTGGACGCGCCTTCAGGCAAAACTTCCCATGTGTCCTGGGGGAGGGGGGCAGGTCAAATATGTCGCTGACCCTTTGTCCTTGCGGACGTGCCAACATGAGAGTAGTAAGCACGACAGATGTGTTGACTGTCCTTGACCCTTTATGGGTAGGTTTACACGACCGGGTCATTCTGATAACAATGTTTGAACGTGTTGGAGTGATGCCAGATTCTAAAGTTTAACTTTGTACTCTCAGAATCGAACTCACGCACAGCATGATTTCACATGAATGTGTCTGTTGCATATATCCTGCATAGTATCACATACAAAACTGTAGGGTTCCGTTGTTTAGCGATCTAAGCCAGTTTGAACGAAACTTGCTTCAGTCTGTCACAACAACATGCAAAACTGGTAATTCAGTTGTTACAACCGCGAAAATTGGGGCACTGTTTCGCCATGTACCTGTATGCGTTTGTGTTCCTTTCAAGTTGTGTTAGCTTACAAACTGCTTCTAAACTGTAATAAGGAATAAATAAACAATCTTGTACAAACATTAATACTGCCATGATATATGATACAAATATGATCAACTTTGATACATTGCTCATCGTCACTACTGTGATCAATGTAATGAAATGTGGGGTAATATATAAATACATGTTACACACGCGTGTTACCCATTTCACATTCTTCTTGTTAGATCTATGGTCAGTTCGACTTGTGTCACACTAGTACTGCTCTATATATCTAACTGGCAATGAGGCGTTTTGGGGTGACAACAGTTTACTTGTTGACGTTAATGTGCCATGGCACTTGCGCCGGTTTGAACCAGTCGAGTTATATCTTTGTTGTCACCGACATGACAGAGATATATGTATCTGGTTCCGCGTGACCGGTAGTTTACAATCAAGAGAAAGTATTGCTTTCCTCCAGTTAATGTATGAATTACAGATTGTTTGTCGCCTCCGTGAAATGGGTGTAATTTTGTGTTTCTTGTATTTCCGGTGGTATATCTCCAGAACGTTTCGTGAGATTGCGACGAAATTTGTATTTGTGTTGTTTTACATGTCCTGACGGTGAGGTATAATTTTGGGCTTCCTGCAGCTGGTGTTTGACCGGTACTGCCGTTGGATTTCCTGTTATGGTATCTTTGGCACTGCACATGCTGTGGCCTTGGTTTTTTGTGATAATTATATTCCTATGTATTGTGGAAGTGGTGTTAGTCTGGGCCACCTAGCACCAGGCGCTGTAACTGCAGGGGTAGTTTGGCGGCCATCTTACTATAACATCTGCTTGGATAGTACATGTACATATGTGTTGTGTTGCTTCTCAGTTACTTTTTGGGTTGTGTTACTGATCAGGCTTAGCAAGGTTCAGACTACATTTACACGTGTCCTGACGGAGCCTGGCCGTGGGCTCTGCTGTTCACTCAATAAGGGTGTGTCTGTTTTTGTATCTTGACATTGTGGTCACCAAAGCGTAATGTGTAATGCATAGCAAACAGATGCGATCAATTTAAAAATATTAAAATATATTTCGTGGAGGTATGAGGTTAACGAACTCTTGTTGAATTATGTTTTGCTTAAAGAGAATGGGAGGCCGGTACCGAGTACGTGCACCCACTGATGGCACTTTTGATATTCACTTTGGCAAGTTTGGCAATGATACCAGAAACTCATGATGAGTATATAAGAATATTTGTAGAACTTGTTGTTTTATACCTATACTATCTAGAACAATTTGAAGGCAGCCGGTCAGAAACGGAGGTTTAAAAGTTTCTTTTCAGACCAACACATCCCAGACAGTGTTATATTTTCTTTCTTTCTACCAATCACGCATGACAGATACACACATATCAATGATGTGTTAAAGGGAGGAATTCGTCTTCGAAGGCTGTCCTGAGGGGGCTGGTGAAAAGTTTCCTCGGGGGCATGTTGACCCTGAGGCCGAAGAGCTTGCCTGTGTATAGGCCCTGAACAGTTTTCTATGCTAACGCAAAGTATCAAGATCTGTATACCCAGATCTCTGTACAACAACAAGACCTTAGCATGTCCAGGACAAGAGATACATAACTGAAAGTTCTGCTGCAGTGCCAAGGATAGCCACTAGGGTGCCCAAACGTAAAACAAAAATCACAATCCAAATATCATAACAATCTAGGAAGCAGGTCTTGAATAAGTTATGCTGACCACAAATATCCGGAAACACAAACAGACAAACACACATCAACGACCAAACCAATACCATCAATTTTCAAGGAGGTACCGTACGTGTGATAATGGACATTTAGAGCGATACTTACATACTGCATTGACACGCAGAGGAATTTAAAAACAAATATCTTTTTCCAGCTTATCTTATCTTTCGATCTGCTAAAATGCTCCCTATCAATTTGTTTCGCTTTGTCGTGCTCTTTGTGCCGGTATTAGAGCGTGCCTTGATCCACATCCACCATTGAAGATTGAAATAAATGAGCACGTAACCCGATATCAGCGCTTCCGTTCTGTAAGGATCCCAACACAAAATACGTTTATCTCCATAAAATCATTGCTGAGTCCCACGAGAAGGAGAAAAAATGCACAGTGAGATGCAGAGATGATTTATTGCACATTTACTACTGTCATTTATTGCATTTTCACCCCTCTCGGGGGTTCCTGATTATTGCTTGTATCGAAAGTATCTTAAAGGTCGCCGCAAATAACGTGCAATAAACAAGATAATATCTACTTGCCGCTCGGTATTTATATGGCATTTTACCTGCTTTCGGGATGTACCATGGACTAACTTGGGGGTGAGGAATTCCTCCGATGGAGTTCATAAAAGACCGACTCTTTACAGATTTATATATTCAATTATGTTTAGACTTAAGAGTCAGTAGTGTAAACGTCAATCTACTTATTTGTTTGTTTGTAATCTAATCCATTCACATACACTTGTTTGTTTGTATACATTGTTGTAGGGGTCCTTACAAAAACAACTGTACTTATGTTGTTTCCTATGTCCACTTAGTCGGCGACCGTTGATCAAACTTTTTTAAGCGACGAAAATTTCATTAGTAATTCAAGGGAATTAATAAAGACGTGAACATTTCAAGTTTTGTGTTTGTTGTCTATCAGCTTGATACTTAAACATCAAGGGTCATATTCAATTCTATATATAAAATCAAGTTTCAGAAAGGGCAAGGGAAAGGGCATTACAGATTGAAAATTGTAGTGTGCGATCCTCTTTTGATCCGCCGATTCAATTTAATTATTTTTTATCAATTATTGGCGATGTCTTCCACGAGCTGTAACAGTAGCTCAAATTTCCTTAATATTTTGTTTGAAATATCGTTTACACATACAGGCCTTCTATTTGAAAGAGAATTTATCTAGATATGCTATTATTTATTCAAGGAAATGTATATTATATTTTTTTCAAAATCCTTTTCACAAGAACGACGGATGTAGAATATGTTCACTGTGGAGCGAGCGAAGAAGGATCATAGAAGTATATTGAATTCTTCAAAGGTTTCATATCTTCTCTACAATTGTTATATTAGATTGATTTTAATGTATATCTTCATGGGATAATGACAAGCTCATGAGAAATATGTTATCATACCCGCATAAACAGTCACGCGGCTCATAAAGAGTGATCACATGCATTATTGATATATCGGTTTATGATTACCATACCATCATGATTGCTCATCCTGTTATTGTCGCAATTATCCTTACCCTTTTTCAAACGTCAATCATGTGTTCGACGTCGACAATGCCACGCCCACATTCTTCTTCATACTGAGTATGTCTATTCCAATGTTCCAACTTAAAACCCACCGTAAACACTTCATTTTCTCTCTATCGCAAAATACAAGCGACAAGATCTACATTTTTAGAATATATATCATAGTTGTTAATATAAAAAATGACTTTTCGAGAGCATGAAATTTATGTCTGCCAGTCATTGACAACTTGCGTCAAATCTAATGGCGTTTCTACGTCTATATTACTTAGTCATAGGTTTCTAAAATCAACAAAGGTCGATACGTTTTGACAATCGGTATGCGATGAAGAAAGATTGTCCATTCTGTTGTTGTTGTTGTTTTTCAGCTCGGAAGTATCTTGACCGGAAATTATGTTTCTCTCCAAGACCCTAGATGCGATGAATACATACATGAAATAAAAATGTAATCTGTTTGTTTACACCGTTGCCATGCCTACACACCCACGCGTTTATGATAAGACACCCACATCGATAAATCTAGCCCATTTGTCATTGAAGTGCCAA
This sequence comes from Branchiostoma floridae, assembly GCF_000003815.2. Lineage (NCBI taxonomy): Eukaryota > Metazoa > Chordata > Leptocardii > Amphioxiformes > Branchiostomatidae > Branchiostoma > Branchiostoma floridae. The sequence continues at coordinate 14,793,193 of NC_049981.1, read as the reverse complement.
AACTACTTCCTCGACTGCTCCACCAACTTTCTATTTGAAGCCAATAGAAAGACAAATTAGCTGCCGGTAGCCTTCACCTCATGGGGTGAAATAGATGGATATCAATCATTTTTCTTCCCCATTAGTTTATTACACCCTTTGTTCTTTCATGATGAGGGATGTCCCTGTAGCTCAACATGTACGTAGCCTCACAGTTGAGCCCCTGGCTTAGTTGGTAAATGGGACACCAAGGTTCAATCCTGGTAGCTGTATACGTAGGACATCTCGGTTGGGGCTGGACCCGTCTTAGGGGGACATAAAACTGGGGTCCTGTGTCATGTCACGTGTTAAGGTAAAGGGGAAGGGCTAGCAACCACTCCTGTAAAACTAAACCCTGCTGCTGAACAGGAAGGGAACCTGCTGCTCTATGTGCCACTAGGCACTACCGTGAACAACAATAACAACCTTGGACTCATACGGTGAAATAGATGCATATCAATCAGTTTCCTTCGCTACTGGTTTATTACATCCCTTGTACCTTGAATGGCAATATAAAAATATAGCTAGTCTTTCTATGTGTCTCCGCTCCCAGTATGTTCCTTTAGTCACCCTTATAATGATTTCCCCAATACTCGAACTTCGAGATAATTGGAAGAATCATGATCATGATAGTGGCACTTTAATTGAGGCTGTGCATGGGGGAGCTTCAGGCGAAAGCCTCATGCAGGCGCCAAACCTCTGCACCTAAAAGAGTTGGGATAATCTGATGCCAAAGATGAAAAAAATAATGGTATTGAAAATTATGATACCGATGATAATCTTCAGAATTAATAACAGTATCATTTGGTTATATTTGGCACCAGCGCTGCAAGGGCTGCAGTAGGCTGGAAATTTCCGAACGGCCTAAAAATCTCCAAATGAAGGAAGAAAAAGGATGAGGTTATTCTTTTATAAATATAAAACCTCCTTGTTTTGATGTATACTATGTACACAAGTATGCGAGAAAAACAACGTACAAGAAGAGCTGGCAAACAAATAAACAAACATGCAAGAACAACAGTTATATGTACACCAAATAACACATTAGCTTGTTCAACGGAAAAATGCATGAGAAGTTCAGAGAACTATAACTTTTGATTTGAAAACACTAGTTATTGATATACAATAAGCATCTTTCACAGCCTCAGTTTGCAACATTCGATCCGTCAAACTGTTCATTTTTCTTCTTCCCAATCGGTTGACAGGTTAATTGAATGCCCCTATCAACTTCAGCTACTACTCATAGTCATAACTGCATTGACTTCAGTTTATCGATCCCGTCGTCCCAAACTTTTTAACTGCCCGCTTTACTGTATTTGGATGACACACCAATTAAGATGCCGTCCCTTTTTGCGTGACGTTTAATTCTTGTCAGAATGTTACCTTGAAACTTTATCGAGGTCGTTAATTCCCCCCTTCGACTTCGGGGTATTAAAACACATGACAAAACTCCGTTATGATGACTTGTAACTCAACGTAACTAAAACATACAACTCTCGAAATAAAACTGGGATGTAGAACAAAGTGGTGGGCTACAAAAAAAAACAAAAAAACAAAAACAGAGTGCAATAGAACTGAATAGTCCGAAATAGCAGAGAAGAAAGATCAAGAAAAAAAAGTCTTTTAATATTTGAAAATTCAATACTTTAACTTTAAGTTTTTCACAGCTGAGCTCGTCCTTTACCTTCTAAGACCAACGTTGAAAATGCATAAAGAGGTTATACCCACGGTCTGTTCCCCTGGGTGTTTCCATCCAGGCAAAAAAAGAACATATCGAACCAATTTGACCTTGAACTGGGCGAGGGGAGCTTCCGTTATCGTGCCTTCGCGGTGCATGGTGGGATCAGGAATCCCTGTGTCCTGGCCGGCGGAAGTTTGGGGTCAAAGGCCATTAGCTTTGTCTTTCAGGTCCTTACAGCTAGGGGAACGGTATTTGGCCTGGTCTGCCGCGCATTGCAAAACCTGTCTAATCGGGAGAGATAACCCGCTGACACAAAAATGATACCTCGTTGAGCCTGTAGCATGAAAGCGCGTTGTCGGGAACCCGTGCCCGCCTAACCCCAGAAGCCCGTTGCGTGGGCCCCTGGCGGTGAAAATTGATGGCGCTTTTTGCAGGAATAATCAATGCAGATATCTGAGAGCAATCACCGGCCTGTCAATCACCCAAGATGTGCGAGCCCGGCCGGGTAAACAATCTCGGGGCCGCGGGGCACAGGGGCGCCACTTGCCGAGGAATTTCTTCTCTCAAGCCGCTAGTATCATCATACGGGCAGTGTAGATGCACAGCTAGCTTGAATGAATGTAAACTCCGCAAGAATACTCTGTTAGCCCCTGGTTTGGAGACATTCGTTCTAGAAAAGCACCAGTTTGGGCGGAAAAGCCACCGCATACTGCTCTTCCGCAGGCTCTTCCGTTTAATAACCGCACACCCTCGGATCGTAAGCCGGTCGCAACAGATGCCCCATCATGTACCAACCCTCGTCTTAGACTGTAAATTATTCGTCTTGCGACAAATAATGAACTGGTCAGTTATTGGCGCTTGAACACTTCAGTTACATGACTCCCTCTCTTTTTTTTTTTTTTTTTTTTTTTTAGATTTGTCCTCGATTCTCCGAGTTGGATTGTTATTGTGTGGCACACTTTGGCCTTCTTATTTGATACAGGGTCGGTGTGGGGACCACTTGAAAAACTAGAAGCGAGTAGAATACTGTATGTAGAAACAGTCCCCTGGCTTCCGGGATTCGACACCTGGCCCACCAGCTTATCAACCTAACGCCATCACCGCTAGTCCAAAAGTGTACCATCGTGAACTACTCACCAAGTAAAGCAATTGAAAATGGAATCATCCACATCTCGATCCAGAGAAAGGATTCGAAAAGCATCTGTCAGTTTCCAAATCCTTTGTTACGTTACGACGTTGCTTCGAATTCTGTGATAATGTTATCCTTATGTCGTGATTTGCTTCCATCAATATGAACCTAATTTTACCTTAGGAAGAAAAGACATATTATGATACCCTAGACACCATGGAGAATCATAGATGGAAATAGCCAGATAAAGAATGCATTCGAATACACGGAAGTAGTTGTTATTATGAATGGCGTTTAGCAATTTTTTCACAACTAATATAAATAGGATCACTTGTGTATGGTGATCATATTTTTCGAAAACCCAGTAGTGTCATAACAGGAAATGGTTAGAACGCTTTATAGTACAATCTAATATGCATGCATAAATGAATAAATATGAGAATAGTTGCAGCAAGGTATCAAGTGAGCAATGATAGAGCTGTTCCCCTCTCAAGAAAATTAAAATTCTGGGTATGGACATGTCTAGTTAATGTACCCTGGACGGTGTGTCCAGAACAGACACGTGTGTCCTTAGCGGTTGGGGTCGCCTAAGGTCAAGGCCAAGCAGCCTGGAAAAATCCCGGATGTTTGCATCCAAGACAAGTGCCCGGATGTGTGTAAACACCAAAGCCCCGGATGTTTTCAATAAAACAATAGCGTGTATCCGTATTAACATTAAGCGTATGCCAAGTTCAAAGAATTCGAATGATTGCTAGATTGATCTCCAATAGTTGATATAATGAAACTGAATTACTGAAATAAAAATGATTATCATATAAAAATGATAGAGACAATTACTAAAAATGGTAAAATGATGTGGATACTGAGTGTGCGTGTGTGTGTCTGTGTGTGTGTCTGTGTGTGTGTGTGTGTGTCTGTGTGTGATACCATCAGGCTGAATACACTGATGCACAAATATATTCCATAATGAATGATATATTGGGTTTTATTTTATGAATTTCTTCATCTTTAGGCAAGGAATTATATTGACAGCTCGACACAATAAAGGCCCTTCAAAATTTGGTCTCTATATGAATGTATGCAGAGTCTTGTAATAGTATCTGAAACTGAATACATTCCATACGCTTCGACCTTACATCAGAATTATGTTCTCTTCCAGGAACCATCAACACGACGACAGGTGGCCATCGACCGACTAGTACATATTCCCATTGATCAACATCGACTTCTGTTCCGGCAATTAAACCGGGCTTAACGAATGACCCCAAAACGGGTCCTTCTCGTAAACAAGATTTTCACAATTACAAGACTCGTGCACAGGCTTTTGGGGATGGCTGTGGTGATGGTGTACCGGCTGCATTAACAATGAATATGTCTATACTGTAATCTAGATAGAAATTAGAATAGAAGATGAACACTATTTTGTAGTAGAATGTAGTTTATACAGCAGAGAGGAAGAAAGATCAACTTATACAATCTATTTATTTCATAGACCTGAGTAACACAGGCATGATAATATTCTTTATTGTGTTTTGCCAATTTTATTTTGAAACATATCTGCTCTTACATTTTCACCGTCACAAATAAGCGGAGTGGAATTCTTGTGCCTTAGCAATTTTGTATATCTATCTGTAAATTATTCTTTGAGACCTGTATCAAATCAGTGGGTATATCGGATAAATCAATCCATTAATGCTCTGCGGACCTGTATAGGAAACCGAGTGTAAATAGAACTCATATGCAATCTGCACATAATAAATAGGCCACAGAAAAGCCCAACCTATAAACCTGCTAAGGCACAGGAAGCTAATTTTCACGGTTGTTTCTATTACTTTACCGGCGATGCTAACCAAGTGCGTCATTCTTCCGTCTTCGTTTTCATTCAATTCCCTGTCATGTTTTGATCATTCTTATTTAATCAAAGTATGAACAAAATATGATAAACTGAAGTCTATCGGATTGATCCATAACACCAAGTAGGTCTATCTAACCTCCTTGATGACACTTTTATATGTTGTAATAATAGTGAGCGTAAAATTTTGAACAGTGTTCGTTTTCACTTTGTTTTTTTGTCTATTTTTTTTACAATCATCACAGATAAAAACATATGAGTAGAATCACGAAAGTACGAACCCTATCGGATGGGTTTAGTAACGCTCGTATATGTACTCATATTTATTCGAATACATCATGTTTGACTATTCTTTATAAAGTATAAAGCATATCGCCGTATTGAATGGATTTAGTAACTCTAGTATATGTAATCACATTGAAGAGAGTATAAAAGATGCCATGTCATACATACACGGGAACAGTCCAAACTATGATGCCGTAACGTTTTTTACGTGATGTTTTTTTTCTTCTTCTTTGCAAACCCTATGGGTGTTTCAATCTGCATAAATTATTCGGCCGGCCAGTTCTCGGAAAGGTCATTGACCGGCATGTAGGCCACCGTTGTTGACAACATCTCCAAAAGGTGCATCGGGAGATATCATATACAGTATATAGGCACCATTGCCACGGTGTTCTTTTTGAAAAACAATGAAGGAATAAACAATGATACAAGAAAATTAATTTTCTTGCAGAAGAGAGTTGACAACCCTTATCGGTATAAGGTATCAACTATACATTACGTGTAATACTGCCAGGTATAGTATGTGCTGTAATAACATGTGCTGTAGTAACATCAGGCAAAGACAGACAAGTAGA
>NC_049981.1:14716580-14787556 GCF_000003815.2 Branchiostoma floridae | reverse complement strand
TGATGGGAGACTGACTAGAGAGAAAGAGAACTGGGAGACAGAGAGAGAGGCGGGGAGAGAGAGAGAATAAGAGACAGTCTGAGGGGAAGAGACTGAGACTGGCAGAAAGAGAAAGCAAGGGCGAAAGAAGAAGAAGAAGAGAGAGAGAGAGAGAGAGAGAGAGAGAGAGTGGGAGGCACAAAGAGAGAGAGAGAGAAAGAGAGAAGGGGAGATATGCCAATGTCACACTACGATTTATGTAGCGAACTCATATATAATAGACATAATAATAAAGCGCGCTATCATTGAGGAAGCAACACGCCGAAATGCCGGAGGTGTCACAAGAAACTGACACCGTATCTACTCATCACCGTGGAAGCGGAACACACAACATGATATCAATCCATCAACTTTAGCGCGCAGTGCTGGCATCATGACTTACAAGCACAGCATACGCAGTATGCTGGTACAGCGGAATAGTGTACTGTAAATGCCTTTTAGTTCGCGGTGAGTTATCAAGTTCGCAGATCTGGGAAAATTGAGACTTTAACTTAACGTGACTTTAACGTGATTTTTCTATAGTCTCATACCGAACACTAAAAGGAAACACCGGTGTTGAGCGGTCACCACGGAAAACGAAAATGGCAAAAAATACATAGCGTATTTGAATTACATTCATAAACAGAGGGTGGGTGTAGGACTTTACTGTCGCAATCTCAGGTTTAAAATGTGCGACCTTAGGCTTCGACGTTCCGGACTGTAGAATATAAGAGACAATTAGAAAATATATTTGTTTGACCTACATGACATTTGACAGTGGCAACATTTACGGAGTATTGTTATTGAATTGAAGAAACACAAACACGTTAAAAATACCTTACAACTATAACAATTTTTGCGGTTCAACTTTTTGGTGCTTTCCATTGCTATAAAATAACACGGCGACTTTGACCAGTTGTCATACAGCTTTCAGTGTTGTTATCAATCTCACGAACCTTGAAATTCTCTCGAAACTTACAACTATAACAAAATACATATTGCAAGTCAACGCAACATAATCTGGTAATTCACTTTTCCTCTGTATGAAAACCTTTTTGTTGTGATAGGTTTAGTGCTCAGAGCTAAGTAATTTAATTTTATTCATACCCTTTGCATGCATTTATAAACATTAACCACATTATAAACCATTCTACCAACTACGGCAACGTTTATTCCTAGTTTTGTATTTTGACATACGTTTTTATCGGCAAGGTTAGAATCAAAGCGTTTATTTTCGATACCCCCTAGAGAGTCGAGACTAAATGTTTTCCCCTCATTTAGATGCCACCGACCCTCTCTGGGAATATTTAGTTTCTTCCCTGCCTGACGCTAATGTCTCCAAAGGTCAAGGCCAATGGAATATATCCATGGTGATTCTGACTCAGTGGGTGGTAGATATCAAAGGGCGAGTTCATTCGTCATGCTCCATGGGGGTGTTCAGATTATATGGTGACAGCATCCATGTTTGAATTTTGCTCCAAAAATAGTAGTTTCTTTCTTGTGCCTAGTGACACATTAGGAACCAGGCGTTTTAAAAAGCAAACATAGTGGTGTCCTTTGAAAACAAACATAATAGATACACTTATGTAAACAAACATCTACAGACATTTGGTCACAAGAAGAATACTTAGAACAAAAGATATTCGGGAAAAACCCAGATCCATATACCCGTATAATGCTGCCTAAATACCCTTGTGATGATCACGCACTTTGATTTGAAACATGAATTGGACCAAAATTTACTGGTCTCGACGTGCAAGTAAAACTAAATGTCGTAGTTAAAAGTACAGTAATAGCATAGTTCATTGATACGTATGCTAGTGTTTATATCTTTGTCTAAATGTTAAAATGATTATAAGACTTTGAATATTTCACAGCTGTTTTGCCGTTTACCTCTTAGACTATACTAACACCTAAATCACAAAAGCCCACGATTGCAAAATCAGTGTCTTTTTTTTTGTTCCGTAAAAAATTCCCGCACGGTTAATGTTTGCTGTTTATCGTCTTTTGCTTTTTTGTCTTTATTTTTGTTGCGTCTGTTTTCATGCTAGTGGCACCGCTGGTGTATTTATATGCGCATAAATACGCTAATGCGATCAGGCCATTGGGAATAGGTGGCGAGTTATGTGTGTCCTTGGTGCTGCAGAGAGGATTTACACCATGAAAACAACATTTGGAGCTGGGGAGGTGTCGCTATGCAAGTAGGGACGGGTGGATCGAAATATAACTTCATATTTCTAGGAAGAAAATGGACAAGCGATGGTAAAAAAAGGACTTAAATCAGTCTTTACACATATAAAACTTAAAATAAAATTCAAGTTGCAGTAGCCTGATGTAATAAAACTCTGATTTCATTGAACACCTAAAAGAATAATAAGGAAATAGAAAATGTCCATAATGCGTTAATGTTTGTATAACGCAAAACTGCGCTTCATAATTTATTGTGATGTTATCTTCCATCAGTGCTATAGAAAATGAAATAAAGACAATATGTGCTTCTTTTCTGCATACAAATGTTGTGAATGAAGGGCAATTGTTTTTCAGTGTCTTGTTCTTGTCTAGTCATTATATCTAACGTTTGAACTATATCGGCAAAACGAGAACAAATCTATCTATCTATATTAAGCTATATAATATATACATACATACATATATATATATATATATATATATATATATATATATATATATATATATATATAGAGAGAGAGAGAGAGAGAGAGAGAGAGAGAGAGAGAGAGAGAGAGAGGGGAAGGGAGGGAGAGAGAGTTTATTTGCAAGTTTGCATGTACAAGATAGGAATATGCATTTAATAATGAACTGTGATAAATATCATAATACAAAGAGACTACTGGAATACTAGTGTTGACTATATCTATCTATCTATCCGTCTCTCTCTCTCTCTCTCTCTCTCTATATATATATATATATTTGCATGTATATATATAAGAATATCAACCAGAAAGCATGCACACACACGCACACACACGCACACACACACACACACACACACACACACATATATATATATATATATATATTGTTTTGAAAATATCACACTTGCCGCACCCCACCCATGGTCACGAAGATGGGGATACTGCACCCGGAACTGGGTTGTAGCCAGCACCTGTCCTTCAGTCCTTTGAAGGAATTTTGCAGCTGGGGACTGAAAAAAGTTTTCCCCATTCCTTCCCCTGGGACAGACATAAATTGATATGTAAAGATATAAAAAAACTGAAACCCATGTGTTCTTCTTCACCAAAACAGATGCCATTGAACAGCTTAGTCTACAAGCAACATTTGCACCTCAAAATGCAAGAAATAGTGTTTCAGAGGGTCTTGAGTTAAAAATTTTCTGGGACCCAGACTCCCTAGAAATGACGCACAACGTCACGCCAAGCCTTCGGTGCTCGATAGGATTCCCATTCAAAATCAAGGGGACTGAAAATGATTTCAGGCTGGCTACAACCCTGACCCGGAATAATTGCCACTACACGTTTGTTATACAACCACCTTCTTGCATTGACATATGGTAACGTCCTTATGATCTGATTATAGACGTGCGCGCGATTACAGGTTTCTGTGTTTGTTGTGCGTCTCTCTCCCGAAACACTTCAATAGATATCTTAACTGAGCAAGGCCTATCGCGGAAAAAAACGCACGGGGGTGACGGTTGCCCTATAGCATGACCGGTGGTGGTGATACAAGAAGATGGTGCAATGAAAATGAAACATTCAAATATAAAAAAGAGAAGAAGAAGCAAAAAAAGATGTATTATGTACTTGGAGAACCAATCATTTTTAATAATCTCCAATTGATGCATCTCTGAGTCACAGTGATACGCCTAGACTAGTGTGTAAAAAATCAGGTTCCTGGAATCCCACCACGTTGTTTACATCACGTCCCACCCGACGAACTAGTGCGCGTTGTTTACGCGGAAGTGTACAGCGCACTCCGGTTGCACGCGGTCAGTTTGTGTTCATGCGCGCTGGGCCGAGGCCAGAAGGAATCGCGCTCGGGACGAATTGAGAGTTACCCCGATAAACCGCACTCATGACATCGGTTAGATGGCGCCGGGAAGGCCCCCGCTTAGGAGCAGGACGCTTCTTCTCCCGCTAGCCCTTCTTGTGAAAGGTGAGGAAAGCCGATCGGAGCCTGTGTCGGCGCGAAACGCCGATGCGGCCCAAGTGTTGGGACTAGTGGCCTGGCGCGGCAGTGCTGTTGTTTGTGTGGTGGTGGTGGTGTCACTGGAATGGTGTGCCGGCCTCCTGCCCTCCATCTGAAGATGGTCGGACCGTGAGGAGGGCACAGTCGCCGTGCCTACAGGACTAGCCCACCACACCCCTGGATTACTCCGCAGTTCGATAGGACCTTGCATCACAGTTGCCAGTTTTGCTACATTTTCCATTCGGACGATTGCCACATGGATGCGTGCCCCAGTTTAGGGGAGGTCAGCGTAACGTGCCGAGTACCCCTTTCGGGGGTCGAGGGCCCCTCGCCCGAGGCCTGGCCGCGTTGTGCGCGTTGACAGCAGTTGGATCGGGCCAAACACAGATGTATCTTCGTTGACAAGGCAGTAGCTTGCACAGACTCTTGCTACCTGCCTACTACCGGGCCGAGAAAGGGCAGGTTAGGTGTGTGTGAGCGTGTGTGTGTGTTGGGAGAAAGGTGTCAGATCGGAGGGGGGCCCAGGACTAGGTTTGGTCACTCACTGCACGAGGTTTGTCACTGGACAAACAGGCGGGATGGCCGCAGGTTTCATTGAAAAATATACACGCTTTACCTGGTTTGCACTCACTCTGTCAAATTCCCATGCTGTGCTAGATGACCGCATATTCTGTTTTCATATGAGCGGGGGTGTGAGAGTATTTTCCGTGGGATGTCATTGTACACAAACTGTTCTCCTGTGTTTTGGACGCACGGGTTCTCTTCTGCCCTACTTCAAAATCCCCCAAACTGGCCCCCACCGTGCACCCTTATCTCTCCTGGCCCTAGCCACCCAGCTTGCTTTTTCTTCAACCACCTCTGTAAGAGCAACTCACATCATCACAGAACCAACGTTGCAATGCATGTCTACACTACCATTGTATAGTTATACACAAGCCCATGTTGTTCGGGATTGGTGCCCAACGTATAATGTAGCCAAAATACCGCAAATCGGCTCTGCGAATCTCACCCCCGGTAACCTTAGACTAAGGTAACATCGCACGATAACAATTTCCGCACGAATGCATCGTTGTAATAGCTTCTGGCAACGCGAACAGACACTGCACACAACGCTCACACAGTTGATGTACATTTTTAACTGGTTTACAAAATAGTAAATTACATTTTCTCGAGCTTTAGTAAAGATCTATAGTAACTTTGCGCACTTCTGTAACAGCAGCACATGACCCCGGATGTTACAAAATGTTTGAAACCTTTGTTGTAGTCCATGACTGTATTTACCTGAATTAACTGTAGTTATTTCTCACCCAATGCTATAAAATGTGTATAATATTTTTATTTGCAACTAGGCCTCCTATCCATACACTAGCAACTTGTCCATATAGCTACATCACAAATACTGAAGAGAATGAAACACAATTCTACTCAACTTTACTTGCATGCACACTCCTACATTACATCATATTTTACTTACCTGTCAGATCTATCTCTAGCTTTTGTACTATGCAAGTTGCAGACTCTACTATGCTCCATGCAAAATAAAGATTTGCACATTGAATTTTATAAGCTTGATAAATGTATAGTTGTCAACGCTAGATCTATATTCATAGCTGCTGTAGTTCTAGCTGTGTTTTTTTTTACCTACAAGTACAACTGAGCTCTAGTGAATGTCTTGCCCCGAGCTTAAAGATGGCAAATTTGAAACGAGGATACGGTGTTGTGATGGGTGACATACAGCACACGTAGCAATGTTATGTTGCAAAAGCACGTAGCAGTGTTGAGTGTGACATTTTCTGGGTCGTTGGCTCAAAGCTATGGTTGTACTACTGCTACTACTAGCATTGTTGTTGACGACGTTCAACTTCACACGGTGTTTTCCGTTCTACAGCGTTGTGTTCTGTTGTGCGTTGTTGTAACGTTTGTTGCGTTTTGTTCGTTCTAACAAACTACCATCGTTACAAAGCAAATACAAATTATGTTTTTGAGATCCACGTGACGATTTTGGTTGTGGTTTTGTTTCTGTGACACGCCAGCGTGTTTACTGGATGACCTGTTTTGACCCGAGCTTTTACGATCACGTAAGACCAGCACCATTCGCAGCGGAGCAAGAGGATTCAACTCAAGTAATACACTGTGCAATTTTATCTCGTATTTGGCGATCGCATATTGATGACATTACAACTTTTACTGGGCGACAGCCAAGCAGATCGTGTTTCATGCAAGGTAAGTGAAACGAATTTTTGAATTACAATAATCAAGATGGTTGATATAGTCGCATTTAATTTTTCTATTGGGTCTGCTGTTTTATGTCATTGGTTTGTTGATGCATTTGTGTTATTGTTGATGTAAGGAAGAACCTTCCATTTTATGACACTGAATAATGCCTTGCGTAGGGCCAATAAAAGTATTTTATGGTGCCAAAGTAATTGTAGGACACTAACAAGTATTCCTCACCTTAGCACGAGGTCACCTATATGATCGTGGCAAAAAAAACAACGTTCAATTGCATTTGAGTTGAACATAGATACCATAGATGCACTTTTGTTTGCTAGAAGTTATGTATTGACGTATGACGTAAATTGATCGGGTAGAGCTGTTGTATCGCTTCCTGTGAATATATAGATACGGATTCGCAATGAGGACGACTTTGATACAGTTATGCATGTATTGTTTCTGGCCTTATGTTTCTCCGGACGTCAAGGTTTAAATAATTAAGGCCGGTATTTTAAGTAGATCCAACACATTCCTTGTTTCATTTTCTTCGCGTTGCGTTGAGTTGGGAGGTCGGGCTTTCGTGGAGAGCGCTTAGCCCGAAGCTGTCAAGAGAATTAGGTCGGTGCGTTTTGTTGTAAAATGACGGTGGCTTAGCCCTTGAGCAGGGGCCAAGAGTTGAAGTGAGTACCGCCTTTGTTGTCGGAATATGATGTTGGCGAGGTGTTATCGTCAGTTTGCGAGGTGTCTAAGATTTCGACCCTCCCGGGAAAGAGTTGTCATTATCAACTCATCCCCGCGACACCGTTTCTTGTCCAGTGCTGTATGTTTTTAAAAGGACTTGGATGCTACAAGAGATTTTAAAGTTTTCTTGTTGCTTTTTCCTATGATTGTTGTCAAAGGGTCGAGGTCAACAGGATGCTGTATCATCATGGTGGATTGTCTTGAGACGGAACCAAATCCGGACTATTTATAGGGATTAGTTTACGCTGTAAAAGTTAGCAATGCTTTGTGACATACAGAACAAATATGTATATATATATATGCCGACTTGTTTTTTCTGATATTATCTGTATTGTGCACTTCAGTGTTAGGGCGTAGGTAAACAACGGTCTGTTTACCTCATGGTTAATCCTTGCATAGATAGGAAGTTTCTTGTTTCAAAGTCTCTATCAAATGATCTTGCTTTCTCTCCGGTCTGTGTTTGAAAGAAGAGAAATCCTTGTCCCGAGAAGCTGTCGAGATGTATGTGCCTGGTTTCCATTTTGGTGTGCCCATCTGTTGTGAATCAGCACTGTCCAACCGGCCAGAGCACTGATACAAACCCTGCAGGATAGAAAAATTATATATATATAAACGCAGTTCCTGATCAATGTCTTGTGTTATATCAGGTGAAGGTCGTGTTTTAACTTAGTTAAAATCTTCTTTTGAAGCATTCATACATGAAATGTGCAGTGTTCCCATGAATCGTATGATGTAAATAAAGACAAAGTCCTAGCTAAAAAGTAAACCAAACAAAAACATGGGATCAGAATTCCAAATGAAAAGATAGATCAACCAGTTTGGTTTTGTCTTATTGTGTGTGTGAGCTCACAGTTTTTGAACTTTGTTATGTAACCTGTTTTCACAACGGGGAAACCCTTGGTCAAACGTGTTTGCTTGCCTCATTGAACAGAAAACCTTTATGATGTTTGTCCTAGCGGCTCTGCTAGTCAAGGGTTTGTGACCCATGGTAGGTCATACATCTCTGCTATTATCTAAACATAGTGTTTCTATTCAAGAGTACTTCTGCGTCCATTGTCGTCGATTGTAACAGTATCGTAAATTTTAGATTATCTCTCCTTTCTCAACATCCTCCTGCAGTATCGTTTGCATTTAATCATAAGTTGTCAATTTTTTTCTACAGTGTGCTTTTTTAGGCGTTTGTTTTCCTTGTGTCTGTTTGTTGGCGGAAGAGGGAAGATCTAGCCTTCACAAAATTTCTTCTTGCCGTGTGTTTGTGTACGGGTATTGACTACTGTATCTGCTGCTTAGAGAACTTAAGTAACGTAAAATGTCATGGCCGAGATTTTGAAGCAGGAGGTCTAGAAATCACCCCTTTTACGGGATTTCTGAAAGAACATTGTTCAGCTCGTAAAGGTTCATTGTAGCTCCGTAGGTCAAGGAGGTGGGTGTTACTGTATTTTATCTTGTGGTAACCGTCCCCGGCTAGGTTTGGCTGTCGCTGTTTTTTTCTCTACGAGTCTATCACATCTTTACACCTTGCTTGCACCGCACAAATGATACTCTGGTATTCGTAGACACTGCTGGCCCAATTTTGTTGAGTTCTACCAAGGTTTTATGTCAGGTTTTACGAGTTGGCGGTAAAAGTGGTCTCGTATTTTCCGCTTGTTTTGATCTTCAATATGAGAAGTTAATTGGAACCAGGACATGGGTGTTCCGGGTGGAGAACGAGTCTGTCTTTGCTCCATCTTTTTGTGTATGTGTGTGTTCCAAATGTTGTGCGTTAGGCTCTTTTTCATGCTGCTGATGCCGTAGTAACATAGCAGATGGCAAGTCACGGCGTGGCCAAATCCTGAACATCCAGATAGCCCACACTTGCAGTATATTTATTTTCTCGAGACAGTGGGTTCATAATTCTTTTGTTACCATGTGGAGTTTCTCCTCATATCTTAGAGTGTTCGTGGATTCCCCTTTTCCTTGTATTTCTATTTTTGTGTTGTTCCATCACGCTTTTCCTGCCATTAACAGAAAATAGTTTGTGAAGGTCAACATTACATCATTTGTAATCAGAAACGGTACAGTACCCCCAGCTCGAACCATATGTTCACGTTGTTTGTTCACTTTGTTCTAAGAAACATGGAAACGACAGGCGTCACTGATCCTCTGCTTAATTGTAAAGCACTCTTAAATCCACGATTTGTCATGTTGAAGGCACACTGCTTAATCCTATTTGCAATCAACTCAAAATAACAGGCCGGTCACCAAACGAAAGCTCGTTACAAATTGTAAGTGCCCCCCTCCCTACCCGCGGCTCATTCTTGTAAGGGCACGCAATTTCTCTTCTACCTGATTATTGTTATAATGTACAATTTTGAGGTTATGAGGTCAACCTGTATATTTATTTTTTGCGCGACATTTTGAGTGACATACGGTGTAAAGGCTAGATACCTGAATTAAAAGTCCACAACAAATATAGCCTCATTTTAATTGCTGATGTATTCCTTTTTTTGAAAAGGTATTAACTGGGGGAATGATACTCTCCAGTATGGGTCGTTTAGACGGTCTTGCAAATTTAAGTAAGACGATCATAGTTGTCTCTATATATAGGTTATGTGACCTGTACCGTTGGCCCTTAATTCTGGAGTCACTGGAGGGCTACCTTCACAATTATCAATTTCTTGTAAATCTCTTGGTTCTTGACCCCCATTCCGTAATCAAATCTCAAGTTTGGCTACAAGTTTTTGTCATGTTTATACGTTACGCCTTGGTTACGCCGAAGAACATTATTCCTAACTTGAAACAGAACAATATATCAACAATGTAACATTTCGGAAGCTACCTTTGATGATGTTTTGTGACCGTTATTATTTGGTTCCCTGGTACAGTCCTGGGTGAACGCTCCGCAAGGTTAGAAAATTCCTTCCTGTTGTTGACAAGAAAATTCCACGGAAAAACACTTCAATCCATTATGTAGCCTAGTTACGGAGCCGAATTGTCTGTACATCCATCCATTCTTCTCTGATCGCGGTTGTAAAGACCTAGTACAGACCAATACTTTTTTGCGGACACCACCTCGAATGATCTTTAAGTTTAATATTTGTCTTTGTTCAGTCGGACTCACGCACCACGCGTAGTTGAAAAATAACAGTATGTCCTGCCGAGGTTAGTGTCGGCTAACATGAAAGGTCGGCAAACTTGATACCAGGTACAGAAGGAATGTCTGTATACCACTGTTGTGCTATTGCACGCTTGCAGGATTGGTGTGTTCTCCAGGCAGAGATTACTAGTACTTTGGGGGTGGGGTGGGGTAGTTCTACTGCTGGCGTTTTTTTCGTTTGCCAGCCCCCAAGAAATCGCGACCGACCGAAACCTCTGCTGAGGTAGTAGGATTTTCACTGCATTTTAGTGTAACATTCGCAGAAAATTGTATCAGGTTAAAATGTCTCTTTTAACAACTGGAAACAGGTTGAGGTCGTTGGAATATAGGATTGTGTCGCTATATGCAGCCCTGTCAAGGATCTGTTATTGATTTTTGGGGGTGCGTAAATCCGTGAATAGAAACACTCAGTGCTAGGAGAGCGGTGCTCACAGCATACACATTCTATGGGCGTACAGTTTATCTTTAAAACGTGACGTATGTTGTGTAGGCTACGGGTCACAACGCTGGATCGATCTCAATAGAATAGGTTTTTAAGCCTCCCTCCGTTGAAGGAGCGGCCTGTTGTTGAGAACAACGTAGTGAAATCGTTCCCAAGCATTGACGGGAGATGCTGGCAAAAATCTTTACCATGTGTGTTTATATTTGTAATGGGTTGAGTGGTCCAATTGACCCTCGGCGATTTTGGAAGCTACCCTGCCTATTGTCAATAATGACGGCGGTTGAATTCTGCCAAATCCCCTTTCTACGCTGAAAACACCTGGGTCCACCGCCTTTTCAAGGCCACGCATTGATTACGAGTTGTTTACGTTCTAGCGGCGTCAGTTCTCGGCGAATCTTTAGGGCGTGACGTAGGGCAATGGAGGATGAGTTCCACCCAAATCCTGAATGAAATGGCCGTATTCGCAATCGCTTTCCTATGTCCGTTTTTTGTATTATTTGCTAAGCTTTGTTGTCGTAGATTTCGCGGAGGCGTTTGATAAACAAATTCTCTTGGTGTGCCGTTTGTGTTTCTCACAGCGCCGTGTTGTATTTTAAGGGCCTCCATCTTTCTCCCCCAGCGTTCAAGGCCACGGGATTGATTTTCTGTGTGTTGATATTCACGCAGGCGAATGCGTGGGCGGTTATGGAGGCATATTAATTCTAGGGAATGGCACACTCTGAATCGTACCGCGCGGGCCGTTTTTTCCGCGGTCGGGGTCCTCTGGATGTTGTGTGCTACTGTGATGGAGGGATGGGTTGAAGTTGTCTTTTTTCCACGTAGGAATGCAACACTCTGAACATTTTAATTTCTTACACAGTTTCCTATTTTCACACATGGTTGTCTAGTATACCCTTGCTCCGCATTTGGCACAATATTGTAACACGCATTCGGCATATATTATATCCGTTAAAAAAGTGCATACATGATTCATGAGGGTATACTTTCTAGGACTGTCAGTGTCAGGTTGTGATTTTTTTTAAAGTGCTAAGTGAGCAAATATCTTCAAAATCTTTTTCTTTAATCCGCTAATGTGAATGATTTTTGTAGATCTTATGATGCGGTAGGTAAGTTAAATTCGCAATGTTTCCCTCTTTTCCGGAGAAATAAGATAATGTTGGAGGCAGGTTCTTTGAACCATTGTCTGATTTTGCCATAGAATTATATTATGTAGAGATAGACGTGTACTTTTTTTCCCTCAGAGTTTAGATTGTAGTTGCCTGGCATTTTTCGGGGACAGAGTTTTCTGGGAAACATTTCTGAACGACATCTTGTGTGAGTAAAACTACATTTGTGACCTCCATCGGGTGACTGCGAGTGCGGGACATGTTGTACAAACACACAGGGATTTCGGTTGATCTCCAGGAATGACGATTAGGAATGCCCCAAGGTCACAGCAACGTTCACAAACAACCCGCTCTGTCATCCTTGTAAACGATGGCCTCCCGAATGACAAGATGACGGCCCCATTAACCTAAACTATGGGTTGTGCTGTGCACATGTTTTTGTCGTTTGGCCTCCTGTGCGCATGTTTCGTTCGGGGGGTAGGGTGGGGGGTCAATTGTAAATCTTCCTTTATGATCAAGCCGTTCCAAGGTCAAATCACTAAACTGTCATGGCGGAGGCCCGAACAAGGGGCCCTTTGAAAGCGCACCAAGGTAAGCGATAGATTGACCGGAAAGAGGGGCTTACTTACGGGCTGATGTAAACGATGGCCAACGGGTAGTAATCTCAAAGCAGATGTAAGGATTCGTTTTCTTTCAACATTTTATTAGTCTTTTCCAGAAGACTAGAGATCTATTACAGGTTTGCACATTTCCCCTGCCGCTTGAAATTAGTGAGAAAGAGATGAAAGAGAAAGAGTTTGAAAAATACTTGAGAATCAGCGGGATTCTTTCACCTGCTTGAGGAGGGCATATTTCAATTTGAAGGTTTGAATTTGAAACCAAGAAGAAGAAGCTAGACGGCAAAGATGTTAAAGATCTTGGGTACTTATTAATACCTGCACCTAACACCTACCTCGCAGCGGCGTGTTTCTAAGAAAGCGTTTTTTTTCAATTTCTAAAAATAGTTTTTTTCTCGTAAAATAATCGGTGATGTGGTTCAATATTTTTGAAGAAACTAAGATGATAATGATCACTTGAGTACGCATGTGATATATATTTGCACCCATTTATAATTTACTTCTGCTTTCCGATCGGTGCACTGGCCTTGTTGCCAATTTTAGAAAACAATTATATGACCCCCGTAGAAAAGTGAAGAAGAAATACAACATCCTAATGTTACCAAATTTCTATTTTTTGCCCTTTCTAGTTCCTACCGTAGATGTGTCAAATTACTATCAGCGGTAGATGGCATCCAGGGAGCGAGATTTTCTGTCCCTTCTCATTATGAAATTGCAAAAGCAAACGAAGGTAGGGCGGAAGTTCCGCCGGAAGGTAGCGGAAGAAAACCTGCCCTGTATGAGAGGCGACGCGGAGGAAATATTAAAGACCAAACAGGAGTGCCCTGGGCACAGCACTAAGGAAGTACTCCCTACTGTGACCATCCCAGCAGCTAGAGGGGTGAATTGACCCCTATAAATACATAAACTAATAAAAATCTCAGACTGTCTACACACTGGAAACAAAGGCAGGGACAGATTAGCATAAAATACTGGTCAAAAATTCAAATATTTTTCTCTACTGGTTTTCAAGGAAACACTATCAAACCCTGCAGAATGATCCAGATAGCTGTAACAAAGTTACATAATCGAGGTCCTAATAACAGCAACTTTCGAATTTTGGGAACCAACCTTGTGTTCAAATTGAAACTTTCAAGTCTGCTCTGCCAACTTTGTATCAAAATGTCTTTTTGTATCTACACATGATTGCAACTTGAAAATCTTCCTTATAACTGAATTAGCTCTGATATTTATGTGTCTAGAAATATGGCTAATAATGTGGTGTCTGTTTGCAAGTGTACCAACAGGGGCTATGTAGACTGTACATGTAACTGTCAGGTATGTCTCACAGTACCAGAGTAAGACAAGCCAGCATTTTCATTACTTTATATTCTGGGTTAGGTAAAGCTTTATGTATAATCATACTTTAATACCTAATGTAGTATCCTAATATCAAAATTGAATTGAAAATAAACTTGTGTTGGTCAGCCGTCTCAGCCAGCCTTCCCCGATGTGAACTCCACCACAGTGAACAGAAGACTGAGCTCTAGTAGTTTACGTTAGCCGAATTTATTGGGTGGTTTTATAGTACGGGGTTGGTCTTTAAGAATATGCCTACAGCAAGCAATACGAAAGATAAGATATACTTGGTCCCTCTTTGAACATAAACTGAATGATGCCTGTTAGGCATTTTGTCTTATCACTTTATTTTTGCGTATTTGGTAAAGATTACGTCCGTGGAATAAAATCTCGTTTAGCTCTGACGTAGATGTTGGAACGAGCGCGTGCCTGGAGGAGGCGGTAAAACACTAGCCTCCACCAGGCTCCGTGGATCGGTAGAATCATTATCCTCACCACGAAAACGTACTCTTCTGGCCGGCTAACTCCCTTAGCATACTATAGACTCTATTTGTCCAATTTCTACAATTAGACCACCGATCCACGAAGCCTGGTAGAGGCTAGTAAAACACCCGTGGCGAGTGAACTGATCAGGACATCGCTACGATACGTATAAACGGTCGGCTTTGTTCACAGGTAACAAAATTGATGCATATCAATGCGAATCACGCAATTTATGTAATGCATGTAGATCTATCATGCTTATAAAGAAAGCAGTGGGCTTTCATGTTTAGATAAAGGTTCTTGTTTGGTAAAAGACCTACCCTCTTTACGAACTTGGATATTTTTCAATATTATTAGTCGTAGAAAAAAGAAGATGAAAAAATAGCAGTAGAAAATAGCGTGTGCCAATCCAGACACCCTGTCCATGTGTGTTCACTTATGTCGTCTATTGCATGGGAATATAAAGTATAAATCTTGTCAACGTAGTTGCCAACAATGCTATTTTTGAAGAGGGGTTAGGCACCTTTATTCTCCAACGCACGATCCACATAGATCCAAGGTAGTTACGGTTTATGATATTCCGCCATCTGTCATATGTCAAGAAGACTCTCTTTTTTGTATTCCGGATTTAGCATCTGGTGTAACTTCGTTTCTACACTTTTCACGGTACCTAGTTCTCCATTATGTAACAGCGAAGGTCTGTGATTTGTGTACATTCGACTGCAGTTTGAAGGGTGCCAATGTTACATAAATTACATGACCGGAGACGTTTTGTTGTCGCTGACAAAGAACGCACACACCGCGAACCAAAGGTAGTCCCCTTGGAAATCTTCCAACTGGTTGTTTGTAAACACGCATCTAATCCGTACGGGCTATGAGTTAGAACAATTCTTGCTGAACCTACTGAGGTCGTGTAAGGTGAACATTCAGATTCCCTTGGCAGCAAAGTTTGGTACGTGTTGTATTCCCCATAGTTTATTTGTTACATAACATAGAAAAAAAATCATGTATTTTTCTTCCGGTATCGCCTACATTGTAGCGACGTTTTGAATTGACTGGATTCTTTCTTGCAAATCAAGTATTTTGTATCTACTGTTGCTGTATTTCTTGCTCTGGTACTAAGTGGTAGAGAAGGTAGAATCTCTGCTTTTATTTGATTATTTTTGAACGAAATGTAGAACGACATCCATGCCACTCATTATGCCCAGTACAACAAAGTCTGTTTTTGTCACATTAAAGATGAAATGTACATACGTGGAATCGCTATGAAATACTAAATTACTGTGGATCCAAATCTGACACCAGTGCCGACTGGAAAGAGTTAGGAAACGGAAAAAATACCGTTCAATTTTAGAATTGTTTTCAACTATTTTCATTTTTTTGTTTTGACGCCGGACATATATTTCCATTTTATTTCCATTTCCTGTGCAATTCGGGTGGTTAAAGGCAGAAGTCGCGACTGAAAAATCCCGGCGATGAAGAACGTGCAGTTGTAACTCATTCCAGGCGTCCGAAATAAAGGCCAGGGTCGACCGTCCATTTGCATTTTCAAAGGGGCTTCTTCTGTAACTCGTATAATGAATTGATTGAAAACATGTTTTTCTGTTTGTTTTTGGTTTCGGGTAAGGCAAACGTCGGCAAGAGGTAATCATGAACTAAGAAAATGACAACTTGACTCAGCATGTTATACAACAAAGCTAACTTCTCATATGACTTTCATTTGGAACATGTGGTACGTTGGAAGATACCGTAAACAGAAGAATTTTCATGTGCCAAAAGTTTTGAATGAAAGAAAAAATTCCGAACCGGTGAAGATGACTCCAAAAGTTCTTTGCTGTAGATCAAGTATTGAATTATCGTTCATAAACACGTGGAAAATTTGTTCAAAACAGCTTTTCTGACAACTGGTTTTCTTAACCTGTCAGTACTGATTATTAAATTTATCAAAAGTCTACGTCACAGTGGTTAGATGAAAGACGCCGATATCCCCGTGAGAGCCTCTGTTACAGATTTAGGATTAGTTCAGGACAGGCGCTGCCCCTTTAACGTTTATTTTGTTTAATTAATCCGAAAGGTTATAGCTTGGGTATTGACGTAAGTTTGTGTATCCCCTAGAGCTTAGAGCGAATTTTGTTTACCTATACATTTAAAGGTCACAGCTTGATACTTTGTGGGATGTGACCTTTTGGGTCATAGGTCACACAGGTGTTTTGTGCTGGCGCTGAAGCTATTGCCTGAAGGGAAAAGCAGCTCGAAAGACTTGATAAACTTGTTATTGTGAGCCTCACGCAGCGATAAGTGCTTGTTGACCTTTGATGTCATAGGCTACTCAGGTGTTTTGTTTACAATTAGGTAGTTGATGAAGTAGAAAAATAATGGATTCAATATTGACATTTTTCTGCTTGACTAGGTTACAAAGAATGCTCGCTGCTAGCTGTAGGGCTTTCCAGTGCGTGATCCTTCAATAGTATGGGAATCTAGGAAGTCAGATATCGTGGTTTCTAGTGGCTGTGACGCTCGAGTTTTAGCTTGTGTTAATCACGTCAGTACTTCGTCAGTACAACACGATGTGTGTTCACCTGTACTTCAAAGTGGTTAAACGTTTGACCTTTGCGTGCTGTTCTAGGTTGCGCTTGTACCCTCCCACTTGCCTTGTGGGTTAGCCGAAGTTCTATTTTTAATACAGCGGTGTATTCAGGTCAAACAAACGACTGGCAACGGTTACAACGGAGGAAAACACTACCTGTAGCGAGGCGGGGTCCTCAGCTACTAGTACTGCAGTGGTTATGTATGAGTCACGTGGTCTTCAAGCAGGGGTTAGGCTCCGGCTTGCTTTTGTAAGCTAGCCACTGCAACACTATGCCGGGCATGTGGAAGAGGTAGCATAGAAATGAACACGAGAAAAAGAGAAAATTAAATGGCTGCATTCCGTATTTTTTTTTAGCTGTTCCATATGAAAATGGTCACATTCGTCGTACGATCATCGTACTAATATCGCCAAGTGAGGCTCATGGCATTCTTGGGGTAGTCGTGCATATGTCGAACAACACTTGTTTGTCTTATTGCCGAAAAGGTAGTCTTACATCTTAAGTTGATTCTGACACAGCTTGCTTGAAAATTATACGACGATTATACGAAATTATACGCTTGAAAATCGTACGACAACCTACGGCGTATGTGACCATGCCCTTACTAGATATTGTATAGCCTATGCCACATAGGATTGTGAATGTATATCTCCTCTGTGCCAAGAGGGCACGTGTTCATCTTTTGTTGGAAGTATCAAACACATTTTGGCCATGTTCCCAGTGCGGATTGCGTCACCGAACAAAGCCGGAAGTGTTGTATCCGTATCTACTTGGGAGCTCAAGTGTATGAAAGTTGGCGCGATGTCAAAACTCGAGTCCAATTGCGTGTGGGCGGTGGGGAAGAACTTAACCTTTTAATTGGCGGTGACATTGCTGTAGCTTAGGGTTTTATACCATTGTGGCATGGCGCTGGTTAGAGCTACTTTTTATCATAGGCATTGTTATGTTATAGAGGAGTTTGAAACAGAAACGTAACATTCAAACTTCTAACAGTGGATATGTTTGTTATCATCATGACATTTTTAAAAATCTATGATTCGATATAAAACAGGTATATAGTTCAGCATACAAAAAAAGTAAAAATGAAAAATAAATGATGTATACAATGGATATGTTGGATGTCAGTTAATGACTATCCACTTGATATTACAGAAACTACGACAGGAAAATTTATAATTATAGATCGATGCACAAGAAGCATGCATAAAAATGGTCAAAAATCGAGTTCCGATTCATGGATGACCCATGAAAGGTCAGCTCTGCTTGAAACGACAGGTAAACAAGCACAAGCTAGTCTGTTGTCTTTCCAGTTTATCATCCAGCTGCGTTTTAGTGCGGAGTTTTCAGCGCCTGTGCTGTTGAAGTGAAACAAACGTAACTCAATATCGCCTATAGCTAGTACAGGGGAACCATGTCTACCCTACTGGTGTAGATATTACATGGGGACACGCGGCCTAATATCAAAATAAGCAGGTTCAACAGCCCAAACTCGTCATACAATGATTATTTCATGAAGAAGAAAGACAGGACTATGCTTTTCATGTGGAAACGTGCTGCCACAACGGCCTCTTTGATTTATCTCTACTTGACCTTCAAAGTTTGTACTCGGCAAGTTCGTCGCGCGGGGGTTGTCGCCATGGTGCGTGGGGTCGCCATGGCAACGGTAGACGTTTTCGGAACTTGGACGTCACGGTATTGAAGATTAATGGTGGCAAGTTTGACCATTGGTGGAGTAAATGTGCTAACACCGGTGTTGGGTTTCGGGGACAGCTGACACCAAATGTAGCATCAAGCGACAGATGAAGAGAATGCGGTCCCCGTCCACCAATGTTTACCTAAAATCGATCCGGATAAAGAAATCGGTTAGAGCTGGAACTAAACTTAATCTTGTCAAGTATCAGCTCTAGTGTTTCTAATTCAAATTCTAGGAGCAGCTGCATTGGAACCAATTTTATTGAGATCATCAGCAGAAAAAAAAAGAGAGAAATACGACGAACCGTTTGTATTTCAATGTCCCATGCACCCTCGATATATTTTTTATACCATTGTGTTTTGCAATGTTTGTCAATGCTTTGTGTTGATCTGACGCACGGAAAGCACGCCGAATCGTTTGATACCCTTACTACCTTGATGTAATCCCCTCACCTCGCCTCCAACCTTTTATCCCGGGCCGGTAGTAATCTGCCGCTTTTCAAAGCGCGGGAACTCAGAACATGTGACCCGCGCAGCCGCCTTTGTTGCCGTGAAACCTTAGATCCTTCGATTTTCAAGCATTTGTTTACCTGGGCTCTGCGTGTTCGGAAGCGGATTGGTGTAAGGTCATGATTGGTGACCTCGCTGAGTTCAAACTAAACCTCTGCCGCCCGCTCACTCGTCAGGTATTGTAGCAAGCTGTTTGTCACGATTTAAAATAAAGAGACGAGCTTTCTCAACGTGACATTACTGAGTTTATGACCTGTTCCATTCTGTAAATTACAGTTAGTTTGCATGATTACGTGAGAAGTTAGTCAAGCAATGTTTTTCAGAGGTTGTTACATTCTTGTATTCCCTCTGAACGGAATACCGAAATTCTATTAACGTTTTAGAGTGGACATTTCTCCGGCTAACACCACTCCAATCCTTCTACATTACCTATGACGTAGAGTTTCCATGGAGTTAGGAATACAGTGTTCCAATCAAGGGAGGGGGCACTGCAGCTGTAAAATATGGTTAAACGTGGACACACGGTTACCAATGGCATGTGTAACGGTGCTGGGGACGAAAATAGAATCTAGTTAATTCGAAAGTCTGCGTCCAATGACAAGTCCGGGGTTGTTGACTTACTAGGTTATAGGTTAGGCGCAACAGTCGCTTGTTCTCAGAGGGGAGCCACGAAAACTCCGGGTTACTAAAGTTTAGGCTGTAAAGTGCAAACTCTGATCCGTATCATCAATATAGGCAGAGGCTGTTGTGTAATGTCTACCCACGAAACGGAACTACTTAAGCAAGCTTGGGGAATAAGTCACAGGTTATTCTACTAGTCTGTAAACTGAATAAACGACAGCTTCAATTGCTATTGTTTCCATTATTATCATAAGAGAATAGACTTCGTTTATGGTTTAACTCTGTAAAAGGATGAGGATAGAACTAGAGATCTTGAATCGGTCAATTTATTACTTTTCTCATCTGTATTTACTTTTTATGAATATTCAGAGCACTTTGCAGTCATTCGACCATTGTATTTAGACAAATGGTACCTTAAAAATCCACGCGAGACTTGAAATATTTTTATTACAGAAAAATAAATGTCTATTTATTTTCGTGACCGTAAGAGCCGCGTATACGCGCACGTGAAGGTTTTGAGTGCGATCCGATCAATTGAGTAACGATTTGTTTTGTAGTCATAAATTTTCTTTCCAAATGCGGTAGAACTAGAAGTATTCGCTCGGTGACATTAGCGTTGGGAAGCCATTGTGTCAGTTGGAACATATGTAAGAATATTCCTCTAGATCCAATAGTGCGTACCAGCTGAATGATATTTTGTATTATTTAGCATTATATTTTCATACGCACGAGCCTGCAAAGAATTCCTATAATGTGTTCAAACGACAAAATATCACAATTTGATTGGCAGAGCTTTATTAGCGTGTGGATAGGCCATTGGATGACATGCATGTTGATTATATATACTAGCTGTGCGTCAACACATTCAGATCCTACAAAATCGCGCCATGTTGATATTCCTGCGACCGTGTGTGCAAGGTGAAAGATTCGTATTGATCGAAACCGATATCAGAGCGAGAATCGTCGCTAACATATTCATCTGCGTCGAGTAAGGGTTTGTTTTGATCGTAAATTTCGTGTTTGGCAGAACTGGGGCAGGGTAAAAGGGCGACGTCGTTAAACTAAAGGGGGTCGGGATTCTGATAGTCTAATAACTAGATGTAAAACACGAAACCTTTCAATTAGAATGGTGCAAATACAAATGTTTCCTTGCCGCCAAAATATATGTTTTGGAAATATTTCTTTCTGTGTCATCGCCATGAATGTCTAAACTTAGAAATTAGAGCTAGCGATGCCTTTTTCTTCAGTTTGATATTTCAATACTTTCATGTTATGCAAGATTTCCAAATCTTGACATGGTAACGCAAAATAAAGGATATCCTTATGGAATGAAAAGCCCGTCGTTACGTTATTGCTCGTTGGTTCAATCTGCAGTTCATGATTTGGCTCTCTCGAGTGTTCTCATAGATAACAGCACCAGTAGTATTATAGCGCATCATAGCGGTTCCCCATAGCTATCACACATGAGTATTATTACTATTACTCAACGTACCGTGGAGTCCATTGCTGCTGTCATGGCTGTCTACGTATACTATACGATGAGATTACGGAAGTAGGTCATGCTATAACTGCGTCGTTTGGTCAATTTGAACGATTTGTTGTGGCCGTAAATTTCCAGCGGGGCAGATTTGGGTCATCTTTTGCAGTACCGAATGTTTCGTTTTCGCATCAGCTTCATTAAATTGATTAGAATTGAAAAGGTACTCTTGATATTCAGAATTCAGTCTGGCAGTACCACTGATCAACATGAACTCAAATCAACCAAAGAAATAAATAGCAGAATCAGATGAACACAAATCAAACGTTTCAACACAAATTTAAACGGTTCCCAGAGAAACGTACCTACACGCCCCAAAGTTTCCAAGAGGCAGAACGTGAAAAGAAGCACTCCCTCACACTCACCATCCAGTTTATCGTCTGTTGTTTCCGTTAGGCATCGTTTACTTCTACATTTTGCTGAACTGAATTGTGTTCTTTCAATTAGAAGCAAAGGCATGGATAGAGTTACCATGTTGCTTCACCATCGAGTCTGTGTAGAATGCCTGTCTCCACCATGCTTTCCTATGGGGTTCCGGGATCGCAGAATTCGGCAAAAAAACAACAACAACACACACACACACACACACACACCGGCTGCACGGCCGGCAAAACCCTCTGGTAGCAAAACTCCCCTGGCAAATTATTCTCATATTCAGAATGGCCAGCGTATCCAGGCTGATAGAGGCTAGCTCTTTGAGGCCACTTTTGAACATTCTTATTTTAAGCTAGAAAAATAAGTACCCTAACAAAAGCACCAAACGGTCGTAGAAGTAGGTACCTGTATAGTCAGTGTGGGGTCTATAAATAGACATTAAGTAAAAACACAGTTGATGATCATCCAAACTCTTGGCATTGAGGTTAACAAGTTCAAATTCTACTCACAGCGACTGTAATTGAATTTGAAACTGTAGAATAGCAGGTTTGAATTAGCGTCATGAAGCTAAGGCACCAATACACTGAGGGAGCTCTAGTGTGGTGTCGGAACGTTTCAGTCTTGATATTGAGTCCTGTGTAGCGAGGATGGGAGTAATTAAAGAAGAGGAGGGTCGCAGTAGGTTGGTGTTAAGTCTACGTGACCTCAAGGGTCCCAAAGTCAAGACGCCCCCAGCAGGTGACGATATGTAGTAAAGTCATGTCAGGACATGTTTGTTTACATTGATTGCGATGGCGGTCACGTCCCCAGGATAAGCTTCAGGTCACGCAATCTCGGGACCAGAAAACCCCGCTCCTGCAGTTATCGAATTTATGCAGACTCATGCCAGGAGCCGGAGAACTGAAACCTATTTAACGCATCGATAATTACATCAGCAACAGTCTTCAAAATTGGTAATCGTGTTGACCTTAGAAGGCGAAGAATTGAGTACCTTCATTCCGCTGTTGTTGTGCAAGACCGACAACTTTGATACGTCGATACCGTATTCTGAAATCGTCAATTGCTTTATGTTTTTTTTGGGGGGGGGGGGGGGCAACGCTCTCAAACCTTGACAAATTATCCAGGCAGTCATTTATTATACAACTACGTGCTATTTTTGGCCATAATAATGATCGCTGTAATATCGGTTCTGTTTTTGTGTTTCTCATGTTTTGCGGCACCATGGCTATTATCATGATAGATACATGTAGATACACACATGGCAAACAGACGTCATCTGCTTCGAGTAATGATAAAAAGTATTGTGATCACATAAGTACGTAATTACCTTCGGTTGACCTTGCAAATTATTATAGCTTACTGTATTTAGAAAATATTGCAAGGACGCCAGAAAATGTGGATCTCTTTTTTTTTTTAGAAAACAGATGTTTTCCCGTGTTGTTAAGCGGTTTGATCCCTACCCCCAACAGTAGTGTAGAGTGCCGACCCAATGTTTGATTTATTGTACGGATATCCTCTGACGCCAACACGGTTAGGAACTGTCGGAATTTAAACCTAAGGTAACTTATCATTCTGTTTGGTAACCTTTCAACCGTGGTTCTCCATTGTTTTGCTCAACGGTAATCCTTCCAAATGTTACCCCACCAGCCCACATTCAAAGCAAAGGCCTGAGAAGGGCCATCGTGTCCTCAGATAGCATGATGTATAGAATGGTGAGGTTTCGCCATCATTTTTCAACTTGAGGACAATACCAGAAACGTTAGGTACTTAGTTTTAGTCGGACATGCAATGACTATGACTGATTCGCCTCATTGGTGGTCCTTGTGCAGAATCTATTCCAGCTATCTGGTTCCGATTTCTGATTTTTGGTGCATATACTTCTTGGAAGACGCAAGATAGGCAATGCCATTGCAATTCTGGATGCAATCTGTCGCGACAAAGCTTTTACGTAGAAAATGGAACTTACTGGAATGAAAGGCATATTGTAATTGGTGGCATCTCATGTTTCTTCGAATCTTCTTAAACCGTGTAAGAGGTTCTTCTTTGTGTACCAAGGTTTTGTCTCTGTTTCTTAGAAACTTTCAAGGTTGTCGAAGAGGTTCTTGGAATATGCTAATCATTGGCGGTGATGATGGCAATGCCGAAGGGAAGCCGTGGGTGGGTGTCGCACGAGGATCGAATTTTGTTTTTCTTTCTTCACCGTTGGCGTTGCCACATGGAGGGATCCGACTGAGAGTAGATAGATATGTTTCAAACAGATCAAAGTGGAAACAGTATTCGGTACAAATGGCAAGGCTCGTGAGCCCAAAACAACGAATGTCAGAATTCCTGATACCTGGGCATCCTGCATGTTAATTTAAATTACTAGAAATGCCCTTGCTGGAAGGAAACCCCGTACGCTCCACACCCTTTCATGTTTATCCTGTTCTTTGGTTTATGCCAAAGGATATATTTTGATAATCCGAGGGGAACTTTTGAATGACACATTGCATGAAATGCATGACACTTTGACAGGTAAGAATGCTAGAATGCCATTTTTTGCTCCCCACCTTGGCGTTCACTGGTTAAGCTCCTATTTGTCAAACTGTTCACCCATGCTTGTCTGGGTGATGAATACTTGAAGTACCAAGTTTAACAACCGCACGTACCGAAGGCCAAGGGCGTTCAGAGGCACTTCATCTG
The DNA here is from genome assembly GCF_000003815.2 of Branchiostoma floridae. Taxonomy (NCBI): domain Eukaryota; kingdom Metazoa; phylum Chordata; class Leptocardii; order Amphioxiformes; family Branchiostomatidae; genus Branchiostoma; species Branchiostoma floridae. Next base: position 14,763,289 of record NC_049981.1, on the reverse strand, counting down.
CGACACCAACGGTTTGGGGAGCCGCGAAAACATTGCGATCAAGTTTCTCGCACATTCCTACACCGGACCTGGCTGGCCCGTCTGGATCTACCCGGGTCAGATGTGTGTCGCTATCACTCAGCTAGGAATTGTTGTCTGAATTTCTCCTCTCCGTCCACGGAAGAGACAGGAGGCGTCTAGTGAGGTCAGACACATCCATAGCTGAGCGGGGAAGACTCGTGTGAACATGTGATGGGCTAAAGAAGACGGACGAAATCTAATCTCCACCAGAGGTGTGTGATGGAGGAAAGTCTTTACCTCTGCCAGAGTGGACTCTCAGACTCCTTCCAATTTGAGCCAAATAATTAACTACAGAGTTGCATCATTTCTTCGGCAAGCAAAGGTAGTGATTACTACAAATTAACCATACTTGGAACTAGTTTATTTTAGCCCCTTTTAAGTAAAGTTTGAATTAGGTTGTATGATAGCAACATTTGAATAGTGGATCCCAACGTAAGGTACTGTTTTTGTACTGGGTAAATGCAGAAACTTGGCTGCTTCACCGTGTACTCAAAAGCACCGCTAACATTTCCCTTTTGTCTTCTACTCGTGCCGCCTCCAGTACCCCCTTCTCGATACATGTACATGTAGGCACGAATGTTTACAAAACACATTATTTTGAGTAAGCATTCAGACATTTTTCCATATATAAGACCTACCGTATAACACTATGGTTTAATAGTGGTACTGTATCGCATATTCAGATGCCAGCATGTCAGAGAGAAAACGGACTGTTCATTTGTAGCACCCTTGCCGAGCAACCAGTAAGTGGTTTCCGACTGGCGGTTCGTAGAGGCGCCGGGATTTCCATCACAGTGTCAGTATGTGACTACAGTAAATGCATTTAACCACGGGATGGCTCTACGAACTCAAAACCACCGCGAACACTCCATTTTCCGGCTATCGTGAAATTAAATCCCCGCGAACTTGATTTCATTTACAGTATACTGTTTGTTATTTGGTGCGCTATTACTAGTACATAAGAGAAAACCCGCTCCTATGGCGCCCCAACGACGACATGAATACTTCATCTCCCTTATCTCTAGTAGGAGCTGTATCCCTGGTAGAGTATCACGTAGTGGGGGAAGAGGATGGCTTCACCTCGTTTTTGATGGTTCAGGTCACACACAACACACAGCGTTGTGTTCGCACTAAAGCATGTTTTATGGCGAGGAACGTTATTGAGAGATGGCAATGATGTGAGCTTGTGCATCTGCAACAAGGTAATTCAGCCGCGCGTTTTTGCGATCTGAAGTAGCAATGAAAGCTTTTTACTGCGGTTGATGTGTTTGAGGAACAGTTATATTGGTGTTTTTACGATATCGAGGAGGGAAGCAACGTTTTATGAGGTATGCATATTTAGCCAGGATATAGAAGCCGTTGCCAGTAACAGTAAAACAACCCGTTGTTGAGACCATATAAAAAAGTAACGGAATGAGAGTAGTTTTGTGTGATAAACTCCATCTCAGGGGTTTGTTTTGAATTTAGGACCATTAGTAGTTACGGTTAGTGTTACGCTACATCACATTGAATATGTCAAGTCCCGTGGCATGTTTTTATATTTCTCATTGGGTATTTTAGCGCTGCCAAATTAACGCGTTATGCCATTTCGCTACACAGCAAGGGAGGAAATAACACATGATAAATGGTTACAAGTGTTTGGTACAACTGTGTTGTATATGTTTGTCATGGTACTAGTAATTCATTCGCGGTCGTTGTAGACCACGTACAGTTTCCCATTAGTTATAAGTTACTTGTCATGCATGAAGTCAAGACGTGTTTTGAAAAGTCTTTGTATGGCAAGTTTGGGTATGTCAAGCAGGTTATTTTAACCTCCTTGGTTTTAGAATAGGCGAAAGACGTTGCAAACGTTGGGAATATTTGCACGTTTGTGATAGCTTTTGAAAACATGTCGCGCTTTGACACGTCGAAATTAGGGAAAGCAAATATGACCTGCGTTTCCCCAGATGTATTACTGTTACAGAAACCTTGTCTGCAATTTTGCCATAGTCTACTTTTTCTTGGCAAAGAGCAACAGCTCCACCCTGTGACGGGGAAATCCCCACGCGGTAGGAAAGTGTGCCAATGAACTCGACTACAACAAAGAGATTGACCTTACACGCCCCAGTAGGGGTAGGGAAATATTTCTGATTGTTCAATATGCGCGGCACACATTAACGATGTTGGGCTGGGGCCAAGGCGCGCTAATGCACGCACGAAGTGAGCGCACCATGAAAGAGCAAGGACGAACTGCCTTTATGGGGACCGTTTGCGATCTCATTAATAGATTACGACAGTTGCTGAAGTATCCGTAGTGGATACAATGATGAGCTTGCATGGAGATAGCCTAGTCCCTGTGCCCTTTTTTTCGCAAAGCTTTAGAAATTTTGCCCGTTGATGGAAAACTGTGCAATTCAAACGAAGTCGTATATTCGTGGGATACTTAATTTTTTACGTGTAGTATATGCGTATGGAGATATTATTCATTGGCCTGTCGAAGTGAAAGAGATCATTTTCGTTGTCTTAGCAGGTTATTTAGTAGACTAAACAATAAGTAAACATCGTATTAAATGCAAACTAAAAAATAAGACTGCATTACCTGCAAGAGTGCATCCCGTTCAGTCATGTTCGGCATTGTGTCTTTGTTGTTCCTCATGTCGTATTTGTTATATGCCACACTATTCCTTTTATGTATGCCAAATTGGCAAAAAAATAAATCTTGTTTATGTCGTCCATATTGACAACGTTTATGTAACTTATTGTTTGCTGGGTCTCTAGGCCAGGCTAAATCCATAGTCACAAAGAATGATGACGGAGGAATTTCTATAGCCCTTGGCACGTCCACGGCAAGTTTGATTACGTGCCAAACGCTGCTCAAGTATGAATGAACTTGTCGTGTGGAGTCGGAGCGTAAACTAAGCAAAACCTGGTCAACTTGACCCAGTATGCTGTCAGGTTGTAAATGAGGCACTGGGTACTGCACAGTGTAGTGGGTGATGAAAGATTTATACGCCATTCGCGTGATTGTGAAGGGTTGTTTTCTTTTACAGACAAGGCGTTATGTAACCACTTTACTCTAGCTTTCTGAGAATGATCTTTTGCTGCACTTAGATAGGTCCGGTAGCTTTTTTTTCAGGCCGTATTACTGAACTGGGCTATCGAGGCAACAATTTTGCTATACTACCACTACTAGTTGACGAAAAGGCCTGATGCTCCGTCTTCAGAAACGAAGCTTTAGTTCGACCGCTTATACTAGTAGAAAAACTTAGGAAAGTCAAGCCGATGTCTGTACATGTCTTGAGAATAAGTACCCTTGTAAGAAATGGAGCTGGGGGGGGGGGGGGCTTTATGTGTTTCATGTGTTAGACACACTTGAGCTTGGATTGCCATCAAGATCTTGCAGATGTTCTTAGCGGGGATCATTCATACACTACAAATATGTGCAACTTTTTCAGGTCTGAATTAACAGTTCATTTACTACAGCCCATGGCCCACAGGGGGGTGGTAGGTAACGCTGTATTTCTTTCCAACTCCAGCATCTGTGTTGCGGGTGTACGCAGGTCTGTTCGGGTAGCATTTGCATATCGTGGCACGTTCCAACGGGGGAAGAGGCAGCCTCCTAGGTGTTGCGTAATGGATGGATGACGTATTTAGCTGACCCCAGCTTTTAAAAGTTGTGAGGGGCAGTTGCTCGAGTTGAAACGAGCGTTTGTGTAACGGTCGGTCTGCATTCTGTACATCAGGTCAGGTGTAATTCCTAACAACAGCTTCCAACAGAGTCCCTGAGGTTTTGTAGACTTGGTGTAGTCTGTGCTACGGTCTTCTACCAGCGTGTGTGGCATGTGTGTATTATGTACTCACCAATCCTCTTACTCTCATTTTACAGGAAGAAGACAGAAGTCCGTACATACCTGAGGTGTTTGGAGATGTTGGGACGGCCCATAGAGCGCAGTGGGCAACTTCTGGAACACAGATAATTTTCCGAGCCGATGACGTCATCGCCAGCTTATCAATCTTCAAGATGGCGCCTCGAGACGGTGTTGGGGTGTTTGAGAAGGGGTGTGTTTTATCTCAACATGGACATGTCATGGGGTAGAAGCTTGTTTTCATGTTTTCCTGTCGGTTTGTCAGTTCCCAATGTGTCTGCTATACACGGGCATGTAAGTTAACAAGAAATAAGTCTAAAGTTTTCATTAGTATGTAACGTCCCCGTGTTTGTTTGAAAGTTGTCACGATGGATGGCCAGTGATATAAACAAAACTGGAAACAGATAATGAAATAATTAGCGTTGTGTGTATCACTGAGTTCAACTGAGTTGTCACTAAGGTTACAGAGATATGGTGTGGTGCCGAAACAAGTAAATTGTGTCTTCTTTACTTAATTGAAATAAGATGATGTTTGAATCGACACGAAGAGTAACGTGCAAAGTTAGATCAGTATTTGATGACAGTAATGGAATTCGTGTGAGTTAAGATACGTTTCGTCTGTCTAAATCCGAATTTATGCAGAGCTGCGACTATGTGTTTCTGGAAATAAATATATCAATTTCGTAATTTGTGTAAACGCACACTGTTGTCTTTTTGAAAGCAACTTATTAAGAAGGTTTGACTGATGTCTCTTTCTGTTCTTCTCGCCACTTTCTTTAACTGATCGTGTGTTTTCTAGTAGCTGAGTATTCGCTTATCCCGCATTCCATATACACACTTTTACTTCGAATTCTTGCAACAGTCCCTGGGTATTTTAAGCGTGTGGGGTGGATGCGTGTGATTGTCAATGATAAGGCTACTTGCGATCCTGCCTGTCCGATGTTCTGTCAAATCTTCAAGAATATTTGTAGATGATTGCTCAAGGCCACACGTTTATGGGCCTCCCACGAGACGGTGGTCATACTGCCACCTCGCCGCGACTTCAGTTGGATCTGTATGGCCTTTCATACTTTCAATACCGTGCAAAAAGGATGAGAAGACAACAAAACAGGAAAAGCGTTTTTTTTTTATAAATCTATGTATTTCGAATTCGTTGAGTGCTCAGTCAGCTCTCGGTCACTGTTAGGTCGTCGCCCTTGTGCGATATATCATCTGCATGTGTTCTATCATAAGCGTTCATCTTATCCCCTTTAGGCGTTTCGTTTCCACTTCCCGCAGCGATACTGTTATCTTTTCATTCTTGACATATCGCATCACTGTTCACAACACTGTCGGACGGTATCAGTGGCACATCTCTGTTTAAAGCAACCTTATCAGCACGCTACCTTGGAAAATGACATAATTTGCCTACGAGCAAGGACAGGTGCTTCCGCTATTACTACATGAAGTACCCTGCCAAGGCCAAGGCCACCAGATAACCATGGATAACATCTGCCATTTGTGATAACCCCCCTTTCCTGTTCACCAAAAGGCTTTCAAGGTCGATGTAACAGCTGTCATGTGTCACTCTCATGTCAGTCACATGTCAGTTACAGGGCCATCTCTGTTCATGGTCATCAGCAATAATAGCAAAGTTAGTTATAAAAGACAGACAATAGCAGAGAGTCCATGCTTTGTTGATCGGACGTACAATGTGATAACGTTTTTGCTACGCATATCTTATTTGGTATGCGACCTTGAATTGTAACACCATACGCTGATCTTTATTCGGCTTGAAAAGAATGCTAACATTGCAGTCGTCGTATTTCATGCGTAGTATTTTACTTAAAGCACACACGTTTTATAGGGAGCTGCTAATCCTCTTGTTTCTATTAGTTGTCCTCAGCACTTAATGGTCGCGATTGTTCTGTCGCTCAGGCTTAGCGGCACATTGCTGAAAACGTCAGGCGTGTTTTGTAGACTTCGTCACTCTCTATATAATGCTGCCATTTAAAGGCAGCGCTTTACGTGCGCACTAGCGAGTACCGCGGCCTGAAACGCGAACTTTTCACCTGGAAACGTCATCTCTCGGAAAACTGAAAGAAACACGGTAACGTAGAGTTGTACGTAAAGACAGCGTAAATGTAGCGTTTTACGTGTGCACCCGAAGCGCGAACTTTTCACCTGGAAATCTCACCACAGCAAATTGTGAGAAACCCGCCAACGGTAAAGGTGGCGAAAAGGTAACGTTTTACGTGCGCCCAAGCACGCACGGAGGCCTGAAGCGCGAATAAATTTTCGCCTGGAAATCTCATCTCGGCAAACTGTGAGAAGCCCGCCAACGCAAACCCTTCACCACCACCACCACTGCCGCCTCCAAAGAAATCTATGGAACGATATGCAGAAGAATCTTTTGGTGTAATTTAAGCAAAGATGTACACAATAAGATGCATGTTATGCAAATTTGCAAAATTATTTAGGAAATTATACAATGCCATTGTTTTCGATAGCTGGACTTCACAGTCTTCAATAAATGTAACACATGTAACGGAAGGAGGAACATAAGAAGATACCCAACATGCATATGATGAGCTTATTTGCATAATATATTAATGATGGGATCTCATTCCTGGGAAATTTGTAAGATAGTCATCATTATACATAAATTGTGAAAATGTTTTAGTCATTTACATAAAATCTACAAAAGTTCTAGATATTTCATGGAGGAATCACGTATATGTGGTAGCCAATTCGTCGAATCCTTTAAAGAAGAACAGATCAGTGCTATTATCAACGTAAACATTAGAATTGAAAGCTAAGATTGGATCGCTGTATCCTAACATTGTCTCGTTCGTCCTTTCCGTACAGCTGTGTTCTGTTCGCATCTCGGTTTCTTGACGGAACCTCAGGATGTCATAGCCAAGAAGAACCAGACCGTGTGGCTGGACTGCCTGGCCGACGGGGACGGGGGGACCGTCAACGTGACGTGGCATCGACGGCCTTTGGGGCGGCCCATCGACGTCCACCAGCCCGGGGATGTCATCGTCAACGACACTCGTCGCTACCTCCTCCACACGAATGGGACTCTTAAAATACTTTCATTCAGACCTCATAGACCTAGGGGTGGGGACGAGGGGACGTATTGGTGCCTGGTGAAGAGCCCCGCCGGGGCCATACGCAGTAAAGATGCACACGTGCAAGTGGCAGGTAAGGATGGGGTAAAAAAAAGAGAAATTGCACCCACGTTTCCCTCTTTTTGGTGAGATTTTATGTCAACAAAAGCATAGTTGCAATATTAATATCAATTTAATGTACTCGTTGCTCTCATTTGAGAGAGATTTGAAAGTATGTACTAGTGGTATGTTGCAAGCTGGATTTTAACTATTACAAATGTTCATTGAAGCTTTTGATAATGTTACATATTTGAAAGCACCCTGACAAAGCATCAGTGACAACTTATCTAGTAGGACATGCGTCCTGACATGTCTAATCTTGGTTTAGACATATATATAAATATATATATATTGGGAGAATATATCTAGTAACCCATATCAACTGCATGCGCATATCATGACAATATGACGTTGCCTGTATCATTGCGAAAGATGCGCGGAAACGTCTGACTGCCGTCGATTTGATGACTTGGCGTTGCCTGTGCACCAGAAACGTGTCACACGTGACTTACATCTAACAGGTAAGGGTGTTTTGTTCCCAGTCGTGTACCGTCATCCGCTCTCCGCGCACGTGGGTTTCTCCCTCGAGCTGCATGTTGCGTGTTGTCCCTGACCTACTTCGTTATTTGCCACCGTGTCCTCAGTTGCCCGACCTAGTTTTCAGCACAGCCGTTGCCAATGGCGTGCTCACGTCCATAACACGTTGTCCCTGGAACGTTACTCCGCTCAGAGACTAAAGGGGTCCTGTAAGCTAAGCCAGAGGCCGCGTGTGGTCTCTTCGAGCAGTAGCACGTACAAAACTCCAGACTATGTTCAGCCTAGACCCGGAGGACCAGAAAAAATGAAGAAACGAATGATGAAACGAGAATAAATAGCACGTAACAAACAGTATATTCTTTAAGAAATCTTTTTTTTCTTAATTAGCAGTTGTAGAAAATTACATCTTCTTCTTTTATTCTATGTCTACAAACACATGTTCTAGTCAGTAGGTAACATAATGGTGTTTTACATTTGAGTATCGTCAGGAATTCAAATTTGGCTTGAATACCTTAGTCTCTAAATCAATACCACAGGCCTAGACGATTCTTTTTATTCAGGAAAAATCCATTTTGAGCTGCGTAGAAAATTTGCTTCACGAATGCCTGATACATGTAGGTGTCATGTCTTTGAGGGATTTCGATTCTTAGTTTTGGCAAGTTGCCGCACGTTTGCGATCAAGCACTTCACCCTTCAAACAGCAAACTAAGTGTCAAGTGATGGTGGCTCAAGGACAATCAGAAGACTTCAGGTAAGTGAAAATTGACGTTTAGCTCTGCTGTTGAGCAATGCTCATCTATCTTGTAGCTTCACTGGTCTGTACCGATTGCACTGTTGGTTGGGAAATTGCCAAAGAGCTCGATGTTAATACAATGGCTATATATAACCCAAGCGGCTCGCGCCAAAGGGTTATTTGATAAAGTGCCAAACTTCTTCATATTCAGGTGTAGCTCCTCGTCGTACGGACCAAGTGAGACATATATGGTAATACATAAAGGCAAGGGTATGTTCAATACACATCCTGTGCTGCGATGTATCTACCCAAATAAATACCGGTCTTGGCCATACTCAGAAGGTATGTTGTGGGCATATATGGGAAATTTATGTAAGGATATGTGTAACTGTTAAAGTTGAAATTTTACAAAGGCCGGTTGTTTCAGCGATATTGTAAGATACAACATTGTCCATGACGCTTAAACTTATCTCACGGTAGATTCCCTTTATCAACTACTCCATAACCTCCTGGGATTTTAGTGGCCTGCCTAGGCCTTTGCGTACGTTCATCCAAGGAGCTTTTGATAAAAAGCGTACGTTCATCCAAGGAGCTTTTGTTAGAAGCTCCTTGGTTCATCCCAACCACTACATAGTCACTCTATTTTGTTGGCCTTTGGTGCCATGGGTCAAAAACAGCTAAACTGTTTCACGTATACTGCGACAAGACTTAGCGATTTAGCTTTTTTATTTAAGAAGGTAATACAATTTGACAGTTTTACGGGTCTGCTATGGTTCAACAATAAGTTGTAGCAGTTGACAATGGTCAAGAGAGTCTCACAGCAAATTTTCTAAGCGGAAAGACTGAATCTTGTATCTCCACGTTTGCATAAAAAGTTGGCTCAAAGCCATAATGACAATTTGTAGGACACAGTGGTAATGTTGACATTGTTTTACTTTTAAGTGCCAAGTATAATATATAGCCTTGTTCTACAGTGACACGACACGAGTGATTGAGGTCGGGCCCTCGTGGATGCCTGAGGCTTTCACGATGTTGTTCTACCGTACTTGTCAAGATTTGCAGTTCCTTCAAAATTGAAGGCTGTGATTTAAAAGGGTCCTATTCTCATTGCCAAGTACACCTCAGCAATGATTAAACACATACATTGCGGGGGCACATTGTAACGAGGGAGAAACAAGCACACGTACTCGCTATGCGAACGCAGCCGATGGTACTATTGAATTATTGTGAACTGGCAGCAACATTACGGTATGCAGCCATACATCGACACGTTTAATACCTTCTATTATCGCACTTCTTAAATGTTTGAAAATGGTCCTTCCATATTTCGTTTGTTTGTACCATTTCTTGTAACGTGAAAGCCTTCTTTGCCTCGGTATCGAGACTGATTTTCTGTAGCTGCCGTGTTACCTGATGTTCCGGGAAGTAACCATATGATACGTCATCCGAAACATACTGAATTCGCGTGGCCCCGCTCAGGTTACCATAACATTCGCACCCTGTATTGAAGATTTCGCCCACTTTATTTTTATTCTCCGTTACTTGCAATGACTGATTAGCATATACACAAAATATATCCAGAAGGGACAGGTTTGGGTTGTTTGTCCTGACTGAATTCCTGGCTCCCAAAAGGAGCTGTGGTGTCCTGGAAGGAGGTTCGGGAAGAACTCCTGGAGGCCGGTGTTGGGGTTTCCGTTTGATCATGTACCAGCAGCATAGCTCGCATTTCTCGTCATCTGGAAAAAGGCAGATGGTAGAGGGGGAATTGGAAGCAGTTATTTTTGAAGGGAGGTCGGGATAGAATTTTTGCCAAGACCTATTACAGTCGTTTTGCGTACTTTTTCATCGCTGTCGTTTTAGATGTAATTCCAAACTTGCAAGTGGGTTTGAGGAGCAAGGGTTGATATGAGGAGCACCTAAGAATCGCCTGGACGAATCACGAAGAACTTTGACTGGAATTGTTTTTCTTTAAGACAATTTTGAAATGTTATGATATGTTGTGTCCCTTTATCCCTGTGAAACCTCTGATTGTCTTTGTCCATCAGATGTGATTTTTGACAAACGTAATTCAAACAGAAAAAGTTCATCTGTAACTATTACATCTGTAACTATAGCTGACAATGTTGGAGCAATCCATTGGCTAGAATGTTTCAAAGTGTATGTTTCCTTACTACCGACAGACCACTGCTCTTATTGAGTATCCAGATGATTCCAGAATTTCAACTTCACGATCAGTGGTGACATCAGAAAGTGGGAACATGCCCGATCCGTGTTTTGCTTGTTAGCTATATCATCATACGCATCAACATGTCCAACATGTGTACGATTTAAACCAAAGCGTATCTCAATTTGTCCACTCAGCTATCCAGAATAAGTACTTACAAACTATTAACTTCTTACATAGGAAGTAAATGACATTACAATTTGTTTGGTGTTAAGTACCCAAGTCATCGTTAAATCATAAAGTTACGTTTTATTTCCAAATACATTTCTTTCTTTTTGTAGTGTTTTGGTGATGTTGCCTGAAGTGCAAATGATACTCTTGCAAATTATGACTTATTGAGTAAGAAGACTATTTTTGTATCATGACCCTTCGCTATGATAGACTGACAGTAGTTAGGATTAAATTTATGGCCTTCTCCTTACTCTGAAACAACCATATTTGAGTTAGGACATCGTAAATTTTACGTCAGGTCGCTGGGCATGAAAATATGAGATATCAAGTATCATAAACCTCTTCCGGCCCTTCCGGATTAAAAAAAATAAAAAGTTGATATTTTTCAAAAGCTGGGATGTCGAGGTTGATGAAAGTGAAATTCTACCCTGAGGTGGCCCCAAGGCTGCAAACTGGCCAGGCGGTGGAGGGGCTAGCGCCATTCCGGCCACTCCTTCCTCTTTGTCCACTAGTCCGACCGTGATTTATTACGTTTTTCACGGCACTACCCGCGCTTATTTTTGCTCAAAAAAGCGTAAAAATCGGCCAATTACGACCAAAATGCAAGATGCTGAACTTTTGCACCCGGGAAATTTGTCACCGCGAAATGTATCAATCGAGAAATTTTCCACACCCGACCTTTTCAAGACTGTAACAATTGTGAATCGGCCTTGTTTTTCTGAAGGGAAAGAAGGAACACAGGGTTTTGCAGTAACATGTTTCGCCACGGTTGTAAAGGGAAACTGGTGAAGTCATCATGGATAACCTCTCCCGCGCCTCTCCAACAAGCTGGCCTTTTCCTGGTTGTTTACGACAGTCGCGGGATGAGGACTTTCATCAACTTCGCGCCGGGCGGACCCTTTGATGTCTTTGCGGCGATTTCACCCAGCCGTTTTACAGGCTCCGCTTGAGATATGCATGGCTTCAAAAGAAAGTTAAGACTCACAGTGACCATCGCTTGTCGGAGGAAAACTGCGAAATTCTAAATAAATTCAAAATTGTATCATAGGGATTTGTTTTTGCATGTTTCGTAAAGTTTTAGTAACCCCCCACCCTTTTCTGTTACATCAACCTCCTTGGTTACATGTAAATTAAAGTTCTCGTGCATGTTGTTGATAGGTCTGTAAAAATGCATTTGAAGTCCAAGTCCAAACATGCGTTGATTATAATGGAAAACACTCAGATGTATAAGGTAGTTCTTTTATCTGACAGTGATGCCCCTTTTGAACCAGAAGTATTAAGTTGTATAATTACAGACCATCTTCCCAGTTCACTAGGAAATGAAAATGTTCCTGTACCGTTATCTCATTTTAATTTGCTATGTCTTACATAATTGATGATGTCATCAGCTGAACAGACCAGGTCGGTTCCTCGTGTATGAATATTTTATCATGTTGACACTCGCTCCAGAGCAGGAGAATGACAGATGTGACGTGTGCGTAATGTGACACCACACTCGTCAATATTTAAGGAGCTTTGCTTTGAGTTCTGTGTGAGTTATCGTGTGAATTATTTCATCCCTCTAATACAGTGTCAGACCTTTGCATGTAAAAGAACCCAACACTCTTACGGAGATACGAAGTGGTGACCTGGTGCACTTGGCTGAAAACGTGACCTGTAGAGAAGCTACATCCTACTGTCACTGGCCCGCTGAGAAGCATCACGCATCACTCTTTTCTCTAAAGAGAAAACAAGATAAAAAAACAACAACACTTTGCACTGTGAAAGAAAATCACACCACATATTGTGTACAGTTCATGTAGATAGATATCATAGATGCATCTTGGAAAGGACTACCTCATATGCATAGAACTCTCCCAGTTCCTATACAACAGCGACATGTATGGTCTATCTCCATAAAGATGACTTTTCCTACATTTAAAGTAGAAAGAAACATTGACCACTATGAAAGCCCTTGAAGAATGCTTGCAGAACATGTGCCAGAGAGATATGATTTATATGTTATGTTATCAAATTTAACATTAAGAATTTTAAAAAAAAAAGATGGTTTGAAGGAAAATCCTGGCAAGGGCAGGCCTAAAAAGGTATATCTATTATCTTGCATATAATGAACCCTGGATATTATTTCATGTTCATGAAGTTATTTGTTCCAGGTCTAAAGTAGATTGTGCCTATGAAGACAGTTATTATGACACTGATGTAGATAACAGAAGGAGTAATGTTGGAAGACAATTGTTGTCAGTTTTGCACAAAGATGGTGAGTTTTTCTTAGCTATCCTTTTTTTTTTTTCAAGAAAAGAATAATGGGTAAGGTACCGGACTTTGGACCTATTTTCTTGTTCAAGAATGCTGGCAGCTTTACTCAGCACACATTGGAATCTGTGGTCGGATGTAGGGTTGTTTATTTAGTGCTGTTTGCTTAGTTTGTTTGGCAATCCTCTTGCTGAGGGCCAGGTCTCCAGCTTTTGGGGATCATCTTTCCTTGTTGTCTTTGTTTTGCACATGTTGCTTAGGGGTCATATCAAGAAACTGCACTATGTTGTAAGTCAACAGTTGAAACAACATATGCTACATACATGCAGAATAGTAACTGATTATATATATATTTTTTAAATTTTGGTTTTCATGTTGTTTGGATAATGTGTCATCTTCTCAAAGTTTTATAGCTTTTTATGACCATTGAATCTGTAACAATATACATGATACAGTGTATACTATGCCAATATACTATACAATTTTTTATGGTTTGTTGAAATATGGTGAGACCAGATTGTTGATCACAAAAATGAAAAACAAACAGACAAACAACAAACTGTGTTGAACGTAAAAAAGGGAATGAGTAGTAGTAGTTGGAAACAACATATAGGTGGAACAAACAAAACAGCAACAAGCCCTCGTACCTGTGCCAAACCTTGCCGACTTCCGGTAGTTGTTTACAGCAAAAGGAATCCCCCGGGGCTCGTTCCAATTACCGCTTACCTGGCCCATTGGGCTGGTAAATACATCATGCCAGGATGGTCACGCTCTTCTGACAATATTTTACTGTGATATACATATACCTGTATATAGGACATGTACCTGTATATAGGATATATACTAAGTTGATTGATGTTTGTTTCACTACTACTTGTAATGTGTGGACTGGATCATAATCAGAGAATTGCTCACATAGTGAAGGATATACTGGTACATATGGGGAGGTTGCCAGTAGTTGGTATAGTATAAGCAATAAGGTCAAGCACTGTGATTATAGCGTGATACCAATTGGCACGGAATCAGATAAAGAACCTGGCACTAATACTAATCGGTTGCCCTGCCTAAGGACACATTTATTGTTATTATACAATAACATTTTATCACTTGTATGTTGGTTAGTTTGTTGGTTATTTTGAAAACAGTTAAACTCAAAAGATATAAAAAAAATGTATGCCTTCTCCAATAAAAGCTTATTTATGCAATAGTTTCACCCTCTATTAAAACATACACATAAAAAGATTGCGTATCCTCATTGAGAGGTTTCAAACATGATATTTCAGTTCTGTACTTACATTAATACATGGGCAGAGATTTCTTGTCCCTCGGGGGATTCTGGTGTTTGTGAGGGCTGCTTCCTCTTGATTGGTCAGCACGTGATTAGGAGCGCAGGTGGGTGATGGGGGACATTTGCCACTAGGGAAATCACGGCACTGTGGAGTAGGCCATCCTCCGACGTCCCTTGGGCTGGCCAGAGAGAAAATGACCAAACAGGGCTTTAAGTATTATGAATATAGAAACTTTTGCAATATTGGTTAAATCTGTTGCATTTTTCACAGTGGGCACTCTACCACGAAGCCATAGCACCAAGAGAATGCATTACCAATGCAGAATTGTTTCAAATGCAAATGTAAAACACTTGAAAACATCCTTTACCTCTAACCATAAGAAATGAATTTAAGGTACTATTTTCTGTGTTCCTGCGCTGAAAAATTACCTGCACTAGGCAACTCATACCTGTACTACTTAGTAGGAATGAGAGATTTTTGGAATCATGAAATTATGAATCAAATCAGTAAATATCTAGAATCTATAATTTTAGGTTGGGAAAGAAGGTTTTTGTAACCGTTAAGTTTGCACCCTTAATTTTTTTTAGTACAATAGTAACAAGTGACCATAGGTAACACACTTTGTGACGTAATTATAGTATGTCAGATGTGTTGTTTTCAGTAGTGTGTAACATTGTGTTTATTATTCATCAACAACCATACTGTTACATTCCTCTGAAAAAACAACAATTGGCCCGCGGCATCAGATGTTGCTGTAAATTTACCATAGACATGTGATACATGTAATTATGATAATCAAAGTAGAACAAAATTTGTCAGGAATACCAGAAACGGTTGGTCCACGATGTCAGCTGTTGTCGTTACACCACGAACGAACATTTGTTCAATCACATGGAAATATTACGAGCGGATGACATGCAAAAGAAACGTGCCGGTACAAGCACCCTGGTATATATTCCTCTCCTGGCATATTTTTCTTTCCCGTCGTATTCCCGGATAAAAATCGCGAATCAACGTCCACCCCTAAACTGTTCACAATACTTTGTCGACAGAGGTTACCCTAAAGTCACAAAGTAATAAAAGTTTATGGTGTCATAATACATTTATAGGGCTTTGTGAAAACAGCGAATATAAAACTATCGGGAACATCTCAAAATAAATTATAGTAGTACCTAGTACATGGATTGTACATGCAGGTTAGTTGCAAGTAGATATCAGGAACACAATATAAATTATATTTGCACAATTAACATATATTTCATCCACCCACCATATTGTTTACTAGATATTGGGTACATGTGCTCCAAATTGTAGAGTATCATTAAGGAAGATGAGAGATTAATTTTTTTGACATCTTTTTAGTTTTTGTGAAGAGAAAAATTCAGGCAACAAGAAAGATGTATAAAGGTGTTAAACTCTGAGCTGCACTCTACATCTGCTTGGAGATAAGTACAGATATCTGTGAGCTGAACATGCTATTTTCTCATCCTGATATATTATGCAAATTGAAATGCACTGATTTAAGTGCATACTTCCTGAAGAGAAGTCAGTAAGTACAGATAAGCTCCATAGTCCATGATTTCGGAGATAAGAACTTGTGGAACAGAACACTTCCATCAAGGCTGATTACATGTACTTCGATGGTCAGCCTTCATGATCAAAATAGTCTGTATGTTAAAATATGATATCTGAGAAAATCACTCGTTTCTCACTGTAACACTCAAAGATAAATGGTTTAATTGGAATATAGATAATGCATGGTGTAAAATCATGATCTAAACAAACCACCCGAATGTTTAAAGAAGTGAAGATGTGTTCTTTGCCCATGGCATGAAGTTCGTTGTGTCATCCATCAAATTTTTGGTTTCTCAGCCTCTGGCGGAAAGGGGCATTAGTATGTTTTTTTAAACATCTGCTATTTTAACTATACAGTGTATGACTAGAAAGTGCAACTAGCATACATGTATCTGCTGTCTTTTAAAGATATTTCTCCTCACAACTTTGCAATCAGATAGCATACATTTGTTTAAA
This sequence comes from Branchiostoma floridae, assembly GCF_000003815.2. Taxonomy (NCBI): domain Eukaryota; kingdom Metazoa; phylum Chordata; class Leptocardii; order Amphioxiformes; family Branchiostomatidae; genus Branchiostoma; species Branchiostoma floridae. Next base: position 14,746,994 of record NC_049981.1, on the reverse strand, counting down.
CCTGCTCCTTCTGGATGCAAGAAAGGTTTGGATAGACTCATTGGCCCTTGGCATGGGAAGGTTAAAAGATTCATGATTAGATTTAACCAGGTCCTCTTGATGTAAAATTTAGACCATGTGAGAGATAGCAGTCAATCATTGTACCTTGCTGCCTGTACTGTCCCTGCTGTGTCATCTGAGATAGACAAAGCTATCAGTTTACAACACTTGACCCTGACCTCGACCCCAGCTGACCCCTTAAGGTCAGCAAAATCAGGATAATCTAACTTCATGCTGTGTTATTTTCCCAGCGGCTTGTGTTTCTTCCCTCAGGTTAGCTGTGTACAAAACACAGTGGGATGGCCTTGGGGAGGGGTACAGGGCCTTGTCTGTTTAGCCTGTCAATAAACTAGCAATTACCCTGTAACATACCTGGCCTTGGCCTGGAGGTCAAAAATCACAGACTTACTAACATACAAACTTTGCAAAGCAACATTGCAAATTGCCACTGGGAAAAAAGCTTTCAAGCAAATAACCAGTCAAAAAGTGATAACATATCTGGCCTTGGCCATGGCATCATAACATGAATTTGTTTGAAAAAAAAATGAATATCTAAGGGTATGTGCCCTGTTCACTTACTGATTAATTGGTGAGTGAGGTGAAAGTTGAATCAGATTTTGTAGTACATTTAAATATTATCAGGTTTAGTTCATCACAGGTGTTTAAGTTTTTTTCTTTGAAACTCTTCCAAGAATTTACTGCCCACCAAGAAAGGAGCAAAAGTCTTGAGTTATGGTGTCTTTTTTGCTTGATTTTTTTTCTTCCATATATTCCATAGCCATCATGTTTTGTGAACTTAAGGATGTCAAGTATTGCCTCTCTCCCCAATACAAATTGTTAAAGGTTCCTAGGAGGGAAGGCTGGAGTGTAATGAGCTGTAAGGATTTTATGCACATGTTTGGAGTTGAAGGAGAGAATTGAATTTTTAACTTAAAACATACTCCACTTGTCCTGTCAATAATTGAATCCAAAGTCCTAATGGCCTTTCAAGGCCAGAACTTAGCCTATCAAGGTGTGATCAATGTGTACTGTAAATATTGAAATGTTTGATGTGGTTTCATTTTTGTGAATTTATGACACAGCAAATCCTTGTTTATAATGTATGACTACAGTAAGGGTACTTCGAAATTGTTTCAACTGTGAACCTACAATTTTTGTACTTTACATAAAGTGTGGAGTAGTTAGTTCGACCTTTGTAGGCCCGATTGGATCAGGTGTGTATCTTGAAAGCTTCTGCTGCAGGTTTTGCATTAAGGAGTTTGTGTTGAGTATTCAAGGTCAATGTTATGTTGCATTAAGGTCTCCTAGCAAGCTTTTACTTGATGCATTAAGATGGAGTGTAAGGAAAATGATTGGCGGGAACATCTTAATTCACCTTGGCCTCAAGGACAACTAGACAGCTGAAATGGCTTCTGATAAGTTCACTTGTTTTGCGTCTAAGATTTCTGTCAAGTCCCTACAGCTGAGCTTGTTGTTGTTCCTTTGATATGACCAATTTCTCAGTTGTCACCTGCCTTGTGGCCTTGAAAGATTGTTAGTGTAAAAGTGAAGATCAGTTTACAACAGAGTTGCTGTGGATACTGTGTCAGTGACATGTTCATGTAGGTTAGGTTTTACTGGTAGGTTTTATAATAATCACATCAAAGGCTATCTGATCTTGGCTGCAGAAAAATTTCTGGTCATATTGGCTATGCTTTTGTTTGATAGCAGAATATAGTCATAATTTTTCCCCTTTCCGCCAAGTACAGCTCACATCCACAAAGCTGAACCATGAACATGATGTGTTTTGATTTTATTTTGTCAGAAATAGTTTTAGGAAGGGACGTAGGAGAGGAAGAGACAGAGAGAGAAAGAGAATTTTGAATCTTGTTTGTCTTGGGTTGTGCAGTGGCTATTATTATAAGAAGAACATTATTTCCAGTTGATCTATGATAAGTGTATCCCTTCTGTTATAGCCATTATTCCTGTATAGCCACAGGGCTCTCAAGTTCAAAGTAGACGTTACCTTTAATAGTCGCCAGGCGTCGTTAACACTCCGGCGTACTCAAAGACCAATTGTACGTGCTCATGACTTTCAATGTCGGAATTTAAGGACGGGATTATGATCGTGCATTTGTGTGTGTCGTTGGACTTGAATCTTATCTGAGGTCACCACCAACATGGGCAACTTCCATGGTAACAGTATTAGAGTTGAGGCTATTTTTAGGGAAGGAGTCAGTGGGTTGTTACGAATAGAACAGGTGAAGTGTGTATTACTTGAGGGTGCTTGTAACTAGAGTAAAGTAGTCTTTGATCCATACATGTCGGTAAAGGTTGACGCACTGTAGTGTAAGTGTGTTGCAGTTCGACCTATCACCCACATTTTGAGTGCTACCAAGTACAGAGCCGCATGGGAGAGACAAAAATATGATATTATTAACAGAAAAGTATCAACATTCCAGTCAAGCAATATCAAGAATAAGAGCAAGATTAGAAAATTCTCTCGATACGTTCTTGAAAAGACCAGGTTCTCCAACTCCACAGTCAAAATATGTGCCTTTCATCCAGGGTTCAAAAAATTCTGTGCTTTAAAAAATACTGTAATTATGGGACCATGGGCAACTTTTTTTGTACAATAATTACTGTACAATAGATATTCTTCCTTGTGTCTTTGAAAGAAAGCATAGTTAGAATTTTGTAACTCTTGAATTTTTAAAACATAAAAGCTTTAAATTCCTAACAGAGCATCCTTTTCTTGAATTTGTTTTAATCTTTCTTTGGCAGTCCAAATGCCTCTTTTCAACTTTTTCAAGTATGGTCAGTTGCCACCATGTTAAAGACCACTAAGTAATCGTTTAGTAGAATGGTACACCTAATAGCTTCAATAATAGACATTTAACAAGGACAAGTACACCTTGTTGACCGTTATGGTCCTTTGCCTAATGCGTGTTATTTACGACATAGTGTTTATAGGGCTATTTTATGAGCAATTTTTGTGCAATTGTTGAAGAGATTGTTAACCATGGACTTTAATCTTCCAACAAACAAGCCTTTTTACTAGTGTCATAAAGTGAACAATCAGTTAACATCAAGCTCTAGTGAATATTGGAAAGAGCTATGAGATTTTGTCAAGAGGAAAAGTGGCTATAATGACAGGAAAATGTTGGGAGAGTCAGGACTAAAAGCTTTCAATGTTTCCCCGTAGGATTCTGATTTTTATCAAAAGCTTGAGTGCATAATTCAAAGAGATAACAATAAACTAAACCCTTGCCTCAATTACTTGTATGTGAAGGCAGAAGAAAGTGACTTCCTCAGTTGTACTCAGTGGTTTTGGATTAAAACACTTCATTGAAACTAATAATGATGACCTGTTACTTAAGTACAAAGTACCTGCACAAGTGGTGTAACCTGGAAACCTTAAGTTAAGAGTTAAAAGCAGTACTGTTTAAACATCCCCAAACCCAAAACATAAACACTTCAAAATTGGTTTGAAACTGTATATGCAGATGATAAGCAGTGCTTAAGATGAACACATTGTGATATCGGTGTCTATGTACACCTTTAGAACTTCATAGAGGACCAGTTAGTTTTTCTTGAGGTTTAAGCAGGGTATGCAAAGCTGTGGCAACCTCAGTTTGACAGGAAACAGAAGGTGTTTCCTGGGGTTTTTCCTTACTAACACCACTCAACACAGGTGGAGGAACCTGCCTAGATTCTTAGAACTTAGTTTTCTGATCCAGGCCAGATGGGGTGATACACAGACTGGACCATTCTCTACACATCTAGGAGGGGGGATTTTTTCCCTGTCCTTCTCAAAAGTTTTAACTTCCTGATGTGGAATTTACTTCCAAAACGTCTGAACTACCTGATTTGAAAGTGTATTTTTGTAAGATTATATAATGTCAAATGTACACATGGAAACAACATGGGCTCCCAAACAATGAGAGACAGAAAAATAGATTTAAAGTTTTAAAGCTAGAGACAGCCTCGGATCAAAACACTGCTGGAACTGCTTCTCTTGCACACCCCTACCCCTGCAAATTCAAATAGTATGTCCCTTGGATTTTCTTTCTGGTTGCCCTTTTGTCAAGCCCACTTGGCAGTAACCTTGGAGAGCAAACACCTGTGGAGCCTGTTTACACATCCACAAAGTGTTACATAAGAGTTTGGGGCTCATCAAGGGGGGGACTTGAAGTTGAACTAAGGCAGTTCTAGTTCGTCAAGTGAAAGTGCGTTTTCTAAAAAAAATTTCAGCAATGGACAGATCCTGTATGTCCATTACATTTAGCAGCACAGTCAGTGATAGCATGGCAATTAGCATTTATACCAATGCAAGAGTGACTGCATGTCCATCAAATACATTTGTATTTGCATTCTGTGTTTTGATGGAGCTGGGCAAGGCTATGTGCTTGGTCTGTTCTTCTGAAGCAAATTTGAACTGTAATTTATGACACTAAAATTAGACTTACCCAATTTTTTGACTGTCCAACTCCAGTGTCAAAAAAAATTATGAAGTTTTTGTCGCCGTAGTACAAACTAGAGTTGTCAAGAAATGAGCAATCCATAAGCTCTGTATCGTCAAATAGAACTCAAAGGCTGCAAAGATCATCGTATTGATGAAGTTTAGATTTTTTGACAGATGAGGTGAAATTTTTGAATGTCCCAAGAAGCAAATTTCTGTCCTTGTACATATAATGTTAGCATACTTTGTGAACCCAAATCAGTGCCTTCCATGTCTTCACACCAACATTACTTTCAAAAGTGTTGACATACTTTACTCAGGACTAGTGGCCCAATGTCTTCATTTTAGAAACCGTACTTGGACTCCATGTCACGATGAGCTAGGGAGGTGTTCTACTCAAACAGAGACTGAATAAAGCAAATAAAGCAATTTTTTCTCCTCCTGCTGTACTCTTGAAACATTTGAGGATTCCCTACTCTACACTGTAACGCTAGTTCACCTTTATCCGCTGGGTACCTTTATTCGTCGTTTTCAAAGACAGGCATTTAGTGATAGCAAGTTGACGGACGGTGGTTTCAAACTGAACTATTGTGAAAATATCGCAATTTGAAACCACCGTCCGTGGAATTGATATCACTAAATGCCCTGTTTAAAGATCGACGAAAATAGGTTACCACTGCTGATAAAGGTGAATTGGTGTTACTGTTAGATACATTTTACTTTTTGCATTGGTTTTATTTCACGGTAGGAAGTAAACTGGGATTTTGCCATTTTTTAAAATTTGAAGTCAAAACAATTCTGCAGTACAGCACAAAAGGTAGACATATCTGCAGTCACTGAAAATTTTAAGATTAGTAACATGCATTGGCATAATACCGGTAGTAAGACTTATACCGGTAGATTGAAAATACTGGAACTTAAAGAGATCTACACATGCAACAATAGTTATTTCTGAGCTGTGCACACTTCAGACCTTTAGGTGTCCAATACATCATTTACAAAGCAGCGATAACAATGCATTCAAAGACAACAAGGCCAAAAGTTTTCGGTATCTTTTTCGGGGTAGGCAGCTCGTCGTGGGACGAACACACTGTCACATTCATTGCCAAATTTATAGATCATAATTACACATGCTCACGGCACAAGACGAACATGATTCAACAACAATCTTGAATTTCTGTTGGTGACCTACAACTCAAGTGTGAAGAACCGTTGCATAATAGCCCGGATCTACGACTGAATGGGCAAAATTGAACGTACGCAGCCATTTTCCCGCCATTTTTATATCTACGCTAGCAGTGAAGTGCTACGTCATAGCGGTTGTGACGGACAGAAGTTAAATGAAAATTCTTGACAGTATACGTCCGTTTTCTCATGACATTTTGTATGCTCATGCAGGTTTATGTTTTATGCATTTACTGACAGAAAAGGAAGGAACATCAGAGGATGTATAAATGTACATAGCGGCAGTTAAATTGTGCCGTGTTTCTTCCTACCGGTATTTTTTACCCCCTCCCAACCACGCGCCCGTTCGCCGTGTAATTCCGCGGCGTGTTACAATTACAATATTACGCTTTTAGCAGGACAAGAGAGGCAGAAAAGTTACACAGAAGAAGTGGCAAGGGTAACCTATAACAGCAACATGTAACTGGAGAAAATGATGCGTTGACAATTTGTCAAATCAGTATGGCTAGAGAAATCGTCGTAAACGTACCGGTATTATGATAATAGATGTTACTTAAAGTATATTGTCAAGTCTCTCTCTAGGTACATGTATAAGCAGTCTGGATATCTCCTCAGACATCCTTTTTTATACATTTTCTTTACAAAAGGACAGATGTCATAGGAAAGTTACTTGTCTCACAAGCTACATTCATTGATTGGTGATATCTGTGCAGTACAATGCATACACAAGATGTACAGATGTCCCACATTGAATGTCAAGAGCTTTGAGCAATAGAGAGTGTTCATGATTTTGTTATGTTTTGCAGAACCAGTAACCAATGAGTAGGTGCAAAACACCAGTTAATTCGTACAGTACAATTTGCGTGCAAGCAGCACAGAACCAGACTATAGGGTTAAATTTGGCTCAGACCAGAATGGTCCCTGATTTTTTCAATGTTGGGTGCTTTGACCTGCTTGCTCTACTCAAACACATGTACAGCCTCTGCCTTTATGTCCCAACGGAGAGGATGTTCCGTACCAAACCAACCTATTTTTGCCAAGTGGGGAAAATAGGTGTAAAAAGGCTTTTCCTAGTATAACTTATATCATAAGGGCACAACATTGTGGCCTTCAATAATCAATGTTTATCTAAGTTCGTCAAACAAAGGCAAACCCCAACTTAGCAAGCATGTTTTCCTTTTCAGTGCTTGATGGCTTGTACACTATTTATTGATCAGTCTAAATATAACATTATGTATAGTGGCCCCGATCAAGACACAGTTTTCTAGATGTTGGGACAGGAATGAATCAGACTTAAGGCAGAAACAAAATGTACCACAATGTATCAGGCTGCAATCCAAGCACCCTGCAATCCAAGGCCGTGATCCTTCCTGTCGATGTGTATACATCCTCCCTGACATCTTCGCCAACATCTAGAAAAAAATGTATCTTGATTGGGCCTGTATGTAATTGTACAATTTACAGCTTTTCAAAAACTTCAACTTAAAAAAAAACACCTCAACTCTTCGTCAACATCACATCACATCACATGATGAGTGACACGTCAACATCACATCACATGATGAGTGAAACATGTACCAGTAGTGCTTTTCAAAAGTTGTCTCTTGTTATGTCAAAATCCATTCATCTGTGTTGTCCAGTCCTTTGTTGGTGTCCTGCTGACCCCTAATGTCAGCTTCCTTTCACCAGAAATTAAGTCTGGAAATGATGGAACGCTGACATTTAATCTGTGTTGCCATGGCCACCAAGATGGATGTGTTTATGAGCCGGACACAATCTACATGAACACTGTTTCACTTTTAGGCCAGCAAGTATTCTTGGAAATGTACTCAAGCCTTTCATCCTCTCAGGATATGCTATGAAAGATTGGCTTACTTTGATGTATGATAATATTTAGTCATGTGCGTCATACAGACTACTTCTGGGCCATAATGCATTTTCCATTTTGTTGTATATGATTTTTGAGTTAGTCTAAGAACTGGCAATATGGACATAGATGGGACCCACATAATAGGAGGAATCAGACTAAGATTGCTCAACTAGCAGTGGGGTCAAAAGGATGTAATATTTGTGTGCTCAAATGTAACATTTTGTACATGTATGGTTATAAACAGCTGTCTGTAGGAGAAGTGGTGTACTCCTACTTTGTAGCTCATTATTTCTTGTTGTTGCCTTTGCCAGCAGGTTATATTTGGGGGAGGTGTGAGTGTGTGTGTGTTTGTCTGTGAATATGATAACTCAAGAAGGCCTGACATGTATAGTTTGCCATGATGTTTGGTAATATGTGGATAGGTCTTCACAAGATCTGAAAACAATAAGAGAAAGAGAGGCAAGTAGTGGGCTCAAACCCCAGTTCGGGGATAATAAACGACTGAAAATGGTACAATGTGTACATACAACTTTCTAGATGTTTAGCATTCAGCACTTATGGTATGGCAGTTAAACACGCAACTCCACCAGTGGACTTGCTGTAGCGCAATGTGCAACTATATATGTGGCCCAAGGGCAACAGAATGGGCAACAGAATGGGCACCAGAGGGAGTTTGACTTTTCACAAAACTGTATTGAGGATGGCAAGGACAGATACAGGTAGATCACTTTGGCAGTGGTTGGGCTGGTGTTGTGTATTACTGAAGTACAGACCTTGGTCTAACAGATGGTGGATGGCCCCTTGTAAGCACATGTACACGTAAAGGCCCCAGTGAAAATAGAATTATTGTTTTTCATCAGTGATCATCACCGTAGAAGACAGCACTTCAGTCTCCATCCAAAACGGAAATTTGCTTGTTGGGACAAAAACATATTGAACACTACACCCATCCAAACAATTTGAGCTTCATGACATGAAACGGAGTAGAATATATTTTCCCAATCTTAGAGTAACAGACATAAGTTTATAACCATAAAACTTAACAACATGAGCTGCCAACCAATGATGGGACGGACAAAAATTTAAAGCTGTTGACTGCCCTGCTTTGAAATGACACAAAAATTTGAGTGGAAGACGATCATTTGCCAAATTTCCTATACAGTTATACAGAAAAGACCTTTTACCTTAGTTAGCTTGATCATGATACCCTCTGCTTGCTCCAGCAGCCAACAGGTGTTTTTGACTAAAATTGATGAGAGCAATACTTATATCAATGTCCCTGCTTAACACTAGTTAGTGAAAGGGTGTTAAAGGGGAAATGCATGGGTCTTTTTACCGATTTAGCACACTTGTTATAAGGCTATAATTTGCAGCTTTCTAATGAAGTGTAGATGAATTGCCTGGAGGTGGTTAAAGAGGACAAGGGCATATGAAACGTGACCCCACTCTGTAAATGTCTTGGATTATAAAGCTGTTTTGAATTTAAGGGTGACATTAACAAATCTGCCACTTATCTATGCTGGTAAACTGGACCCAGCATAAAGAGGGAGTTGACCCTCATAAGTTTGTGTCAAGACAGGACGGTCATTGTGAATGTCAGCCTAAGTACAAATTAATGGCTTTCAAATTGGCGGAACAGAAGAACAGAAAGGGGGCAAGACAATTACTTAAGGTGTGTCATGACCTTGTTGAAAAGGCATTGGTAGGTTCTAAGGCAGTGCACCCAAGAAATTAAGCTGTTTAAAAGAATGTTAGATGCCTAAGTATACACCTTGTTGATTGTATGGTCTGATGTTTATTTGCTAAACAAGTATACTGGAACTCACAGAATGTTAGGATACATGTTAGAAAACCAGGCATATGGACATGTTGTCTATGCGACAGCATGCCATGTTCCAGCGTTCCAGCTAGGCTGTGATGTGGGATGTTAAAATGAACTTGATCTCTGTAAACTAATGGTGTTGTAAATTTACTACAAGTTAGTACAACCCATGCTTAGCTGAGGCTTTATCCCAAGAAAATGAGAAAATAGTTTATGTACGTAGAGTGTGCATGCGTTGTTGGTGTTTGGAACATGTCGCACAGATGTGCCACCTAATCCTGTGACGTACAATGTATATCATATACTATATGCCACCAGAACAGACACATTTGTAACGGCCTGCAAGTGCTGTGTCCCCACCACTTTGGCTGTGACAGTAATCATTTGTAATTTGAGGTCAATTTTGCTCCTGAATCGGCAGGTTTTTGAACCTGAACAAGTATTGATGATCTGACCACTGGTCCTACTGAGAAGCAGGCTTGGCAACAGTGAGCTAGTTTTACACCTTCCCTTCATGTGCTAACAGATGGCATGAACTTTTGAACCGAAGAACAGCCAGAACAATCCTTTGTATTCCATCGCATCTTTTATGAATCCTAAAGGAGAACAACAATACAATGACTGGTTGATCAATACACCAGTTGTACATGTATATGGAATAATGCGACAACAACAGCTTGCTTTACAGATTGCATCTAGCCAGATAGGTTGTATGTTTGTTTCCATTTGTTTGTTTGTATTGCATACCTGGAAAGTCACCTTATTGCATAACACACTAAGTTTAAACTGAAGAGTGCAAGCTACATACTGGGACAGATTTATTTTATCCCTTCACACCGGGAAAAAGTCTAGAAGACATTGTATAGCCAGCTCTTTTACATGCTCAAAGAGGGGACCTCCATCTAACATCCTATCTGAGGGACGTCCCTAACCCAGACTAAAGCCAGGCACACATTTTTACCTGGTTGAAAAAAAAAAGGAAATTTGTGTCAAGTGTGTTTACCTAGTGCACAACATAAAGCATTTTAGGGGACTCTATGACCTCCGGGCTTTGACCCCAACACCCTACCATTACAGTATCGGACACTTTGCTTGACACTTGCTGCCAGACTTTGACATTTCTAGGCAGCAAAAGGAGAAAAAAACAGTCAGTGTCAGATATTGTTAAATATTTTTTTTCTTCTGAATATAGGTAAGAAAGTTTCATGTTTAATCTATACTGGCCAGATTTTTTTTCAAGGAAGATCCATTGACTTGTTTTCGCCACTGGTCAGGCTCAATTAACTCTACCTGGTTAATTTTTGACAAAGCCCAGCAGTCACAATTTTGTTTGAATTTGCTATCTTTAATGGAAAGATTGTACAGTTGTCCACTTACACCACTTGTTAAGCATAAAACATTGTTTGTTATGGTCGTAAATTCGTTCCTTTCAATTCTGCTTTTTCATGGGGCATGGCAGCATTCTGATAAATGTTGCCAGTCACATCTGTTAGAAGGAAACGTCCTTCTGTGGCATCTACTTTTGACAAGGTGTTATGGGTACAAATTTACGATATCTTCTTGTTGATCTGGGTCTGTAGTGTGTTGAATGTAGAAGTGTAGAAGTTACCAGAGTATGCTTTGACACATGCCAAAGTAACAGCATTTCGATTATGCAGAAAGTGTGCAACCTGGGTGGGGAATGGAAATGAAAGAAAATTACTGTAAGTAGAGTATTCTGGGCACATTTGCATAATTGCAGGAAAGGAAGCATACCAGTGCTTCAGCATTGATTGTTTCCTTTCTGCTGGGGAAATTGTGGTCAGTAGTGACTACAATGGGCCCGACCTAGAACCCTAGAAATAGGGACAAGCGGATGCCGGGAATGACTTCATTAGCTGGTGTTGTTTGGCATGTGTGGAGCAGACATACCTACCTAGGTTACTCAGGACAATGACCTCTACTGCAAGGTCTTGCCTGGAGCAGCCAGTTGAGAGTCCTTCTAGCTAGGCAAAGCATCAAAACACATGTTCTCCTTGGCACCAGGGCTGTCTCTAGCTTGAACTTTTTTTCCAGTCCCACTCTTTGTTGGGAACCCATGCTGTTAATTTGCTTTTTAAATCTGTAAATCTGTCATTTTAAACCTAAGAACATATGTTTTTATCAATTTGAAAGTTCATATTTTTTGTAAGGAGGGGGTGAATTTTTTTGTCCCGACAAGCAATGGAATGTCGGGTCCTGGAGCCAGCCCTGCTTGGCTCCTCCCTGTAAGAGGCTGATGGCAGGATTGAACATCTACATTTATGATTATGGAAAAATCCACCCACATCTTTTCAGATGGGATGTACATCAACATGCCCTATCAAAAAAAAAAATAGTAAGTGTTTCACTCTCTTGTAAAAGACCTGGGTCTCCAAAGGAATGGCTACATGAATTTCATTTTTCAGATGGCCAAAAATCTAATCATTTCTTCTATGGTGCACAACCTTGTTTAAGTCCTAAATACACCAGATTGTTCTATAACAGTCCATCCATGTAGTAGTACATTTGTACATGTGTCATCTTGAGTCATGCTGATGAATCACGTAAAAACATACATACAAAAAAAACATTACCTTCTTGGCAAAGGTAATGAGTGGGCAAGGACTTAATTTTGCTCTAGGAGGTGTATAGAGGCATTTGTACATTGTTTGAAGTTGCAGTTGGAATCTTTGTGGCAGTCGTAACTTCAAAAGGTCATAACTGGTCACAGCTGGATCAAACAGGTCCAGCAAGGTGTGGCAGGCAGGTATATGTGCTTGAGCTGCTCTCAGGTTCATAGGTCAACTACTGTTTGTTTTAAGGTTGTCTTGGGTTTTCTGTCCTCATCTGTTACACATAGCAGTGTGACAGACATATTCTTAACTACACCTGCAGTTTTACCTGTAAACAGCAAGGTAACTTAAGATCATGTGCCTTGTTGCATGAGATAGAAACTTAAAATCTTGCACAGCAATAGTATCATTTTATGGGTTGAATACTTAATTTTAATTGAAAAGACAAAAAGACGTGAGAAAAACACAATCTTTTCCATACAGGTGATAATCTTATGTTTAATTGTGATTATACTTTTAACAGTCTCAATAGTAAAAGTACAAGACAATGCTCACTGATGAATTCAGGTTATCACACAATGTGTTTCGTTGAATTAAAGTCAATAATTTACCGACAATGCTTAAACATTGAATAAGAGCCAGCCAGCTAGGATAAACAGTGAATAAATAGCTTGCTACGCCTCAGGGAAAAGGCCTGCAGACTGTCTTGTAAGTTGATCATTAAAACCTTTGGCACTGAATATGTTTTCAAGGGTGTTCACCCAAGAGGTTATGTTTATAAACTGCTACAACTTGATGGCCATGGATACAAAGTAATCCATTGTTAGCAGTGGAGACATCGCATTTACCTGTGTAGGGTTGTGTTGCTGTGTGCTTTGTATGCATTACACTCGCCCTACCATGACACTGGGCCTTTGAGATGTGCAACTGGATATGTCCTAACTTTAGAAACATCTACAGTGTTGCACATGTTGATGGTGGGGAGGCAAGGTGCTTACTTTAGGTGGGGTCATTCTCTCATGCTATCAGATTTCTGGTGAACTGACTGGGCCACAGCTTTCTTATCACTATTAAAGGGCAGTTTACCCACTGACACATTGGCTACACAGCTAAAAATGTGGTGCGAAACCCTATACAACACAAGCAATTTTTGATTAAATTGAGTAAAATTATCTTTTTACGATCAAAGAGACACAACATCAAGCACATCTAAACCTTGCAATATGGGGAAGGGTAGCCAAGAACTTAATAGTGAGTGAGTGAGTGAGTGAGTGTGAGTGAGTGAGTGAGTGAGTGAGTGAGTGAGTGAGTGAGTGAGTGAGTGAGTGAGTGAGTGAGTGAGTGAGTGCATACTTTATTTATACAAAAATGAAATGCCTTCAAGTTCAAGCAAAAGTCAGAACTGACGTTACCTTGACCATCTTCATCCTTCACATTCATGGCTAGTTACTGCAAAGGTGAGGGTGTATGGAAATCATGTGTGTAGAAAAAATCAGACTTACAAAGTCCTAGGGGGATAGTGGTCTAAAGAAGTCAAGGAAGTTCACCACTACATACTCAACTGACATGTACATGTATACGATGACTGCGATGATAACACTTTACAGTAACTGTTATGAGATTGGTTGTAGAAAATCCATACAAAGTCATATCCTCACTTGTCCTTGGCCATCTTTGCCCTTGACATTAAAGAGGGAGTTCATCTGTAAGTCATTTGGAAGGTAATAAGAATGGTACATGCTCTAAATCCTTGCATGTTTTTCTTGGATTTAAATGTGCCTTATGGTTCCAATTGTACAAGCTACCTGTATGTGAAGCAATGTACAATGTGACTGTAAAGTTCACTACATGCATACCATATCGCACAAACAATGGGTGAGTGTTATCCAGAACTGCATTTTAGTTTCTTTCCTATTTATTTGACAGCTTCTCCAAGGCGAGCACTATCCTTTTGTTTCCAATTTATTATTGGATTTCGGTCATAAGGTATTGGCATGTGTAAATAGGTTCCGGAAAAGGGCCAGAACTACCATCTTTTATGCAACAAGAGACAAGGTGTTGATTAAAAAAAAATTTAAGAGTGCAGCGTGCAGGACAGATCTGTTCTTGAGATAGTTCAGTGTAAGTGTGTTGTCAGTTTATTCTCTTTTATCCCATGAAAACAAACAAGAAAACATCAAGAATATTCAACCCAGAAATATAGCACATAGACCTTTTTTTAGGAGAAAAGTTTGGACAGGGAAGACTGAAAAGGCTGGTTTTATCCAAGATTAGTATTACACGAGGAAGTGATAGCTCCAGCTCAATGAGGGTGGATGGCCAAGCATGGCCGCCATCTTTGTCACTAGCCCCAGTACAGCTCAAGCTCTCTGGAGCTGCCTGGGATTGGTGTGTGTACCCTTTCTTTAAATACCCACCAGTCATCCCCCCATTTACTCTGATCTGCCCCCAGCCTTCCCAACCTCCCTTCACATCCCCTTGGCGCGGTCCCGGGATTTGTGTGTGCCCGTGTTTGCGGGAGACTTCGACAATTTGTGAATTTTCAGGTCCCTTGAAGGTGTTTATTTGTCAGCTTGGTGTGAAAGGCCCGCTGGGTTCTTCAGAAAAGGTTGGGGAGGTCGCAGGGGGACCATTAATCTGGCTGTGCCATCAGATGCCACCACCCCCTCCTGGACTGACCGCTTGGTGTCCAGTCTCACCTTGTGTTTCAGTGGCCTCCAAATCTTCCATCTCTTGCTGTTATCATACTCAAAGACTGGCATACATGAAATATATCAGGTATCTATACATGTAAAGAATAGCAATCTTAATCCTGTCTTAAATGTGTTAGTTAGTAAATGCCATATCTTAAGTTTCCGTACTATGTGTAAACAGATTCTGTATATTCTGTATCAATTACCAGTGATGTACAGATTTTCTTCTGCATGTTTTGAGGTATGTAAGCATATAGAGAAATGAAAGCATCCCTGCATTGTCTAGTATATACAATGATTTTCTATTAAACTGTTGGCAGTATTTTGGGCTGAAGATGTGACTACTAGTCCACACAAAATGTATTCTGATACATACATGTAACTCAAGGATTTACAAATACAGCAGCCTATGCCCCTTTATTGAAAACAGAAGCTCACATATGCATACTTCACAATCACACATATGCATTAAGCTACCAAACTATAGGCTCTTTTGCCCCAGAAATGTTGCATAATCATTTAGTATTTATATGAATTTGACCTCCCCATACCAATACAGGTAGCATTTACACATTTTTCTACAGTAACACCAACAGAATTTATTTGGCCTTTGAATACAAAAGGAATTGCTGTATGTATGTATCATAAACAAAATACCTTCACAGTGAAAGCCATAGGGGAAGTAGAAATAATGAACAATAGGAAAAAACATTATGTGAAGTTTAATTTTAAAAAAGAAATTTTAAAAAAATCTCTAAGTTGTTTTGAACTGCCGCAAGCGAGGAGGTTGAAAATTTCTTTTTCAACCTCCTTGCCCCAAATAGATCTTAGAAATAGAGAACATGTATCAAAATACCAGTAGGTGAGTAATATGGTAACCAAATGAGCCAAATGTAATGGCTTTATGGTTCATAGAAGTTTTAATCTCTGAGTCAATGCTTTTTTTTTCTTAAATAGTGTTTAAGCTACAAAGTGCTTGGACTTGGAGTCACTCTTTTTTAAACACTCATGGAAACATGTTGTAAGGAAATCTAGCTGAAGGGTAACCACTTTTGATGTTGTCATTCCAGATAATGTTATGATATGAAAATGTCAAGAAAGAGAGTGTTAGCAACAAAAATCACACGTCTGTACAATGTAGCTTGGTTGGGGACATTAACTGTAAAGGGATTTGACATAATACTGGATTTATATGAATTTTTCTGTAAAATCTTGAATGAACTAAACAACAAAATCTGCCTTGTGTAAACAGAATCAAGTCCATTCTCCAAATTAATGGTTAGAGATGTTTTGGAAAAGAGTGCAGAATAGGACACAGTAAGAAGAAAGTAAGAAGAAAGCATGTTTACTGCCCCTGTTGGTCAATCAAACAGAAAAGGTGCCACCCTTGAATTGACCACAGGAGCCCATTGGTCACTCCTCTACCCAGAAACACCTTTCGTTGGCCCCTATTCATGGCAGGATGCCCGGAACTACTTTTCCTCTGAGGTAGGTTCATCTCAGGGCATCTGTGGCTGTAGCGCTAAGTCCTGGTGACCCAGGAATGGTGGTGTGGTAACTCACCTCCACAAGGCCAGCACGCAAACTCACCTTACTGCTCAACAAATAGTTAGCTAATGACTAACTTATCAATTGAAAAATGAGCATTTGTGTTGACAGTCGCATTGATTGTTAACCAGAGCAGGGCTTCCCTATGGAAATGAATACTTGATTTGGGTAGCTGGTTGTGCAAGGAACACAGCTTACGTTATGGAGAAATGTTGACAGGAACAACAAAATGTATTAAACGTGCAATTTAGGAATTATTTTAAGGAACTACAAATAGAAAAACAATTCCTTTGTGATAGGAGAGGAGTAATTTGTGAAACCTACTTCTAAATGTGCCATAAACAGACATACATGTAAACAACAGTTCATGGAACAAAATATGAAATACAGATTGAAGATTTCTCATGATGAGAAAGGATATTATTAAATCCACTTCACTAAAGTGCAGTGTGCTGTCTAGTTGGTATGTTGCAATAACATAGCCAAAAGGCTGTCTAGTTGGTATGTTGCAATAACATAGCCAAAAGGCTGCCTTCATTTTGCCATTTACCTCAGAATGTATAATTTGTGACCTAAGGGTGTCATTTAAAATCTTCCCAGTCTGTTTTGGGAGCAAATGCAAGAAATGAAGACTTATTACTTAATACTAAGGCTATACTTAGATCTGTCATGATTAAGAAACATGAAATGCCAATTGTGGACTACATAGTTTAGTATGCATTATCCAAAACTTGTGGTACACGCAATTCCATCTAATGCAGTACAATGGTAGACCATTGGTAAACCATTATATCAGATCACTGTGATCATACAGAATGCACTGTATTAGGGAAAAGGTAAAAGCTGTATACATCTAGTGGCAACAGCATTGATAACAGTCAGTTCTTTATGCACACTTGAATTTTGCCTCTTTCTAACTGATATATGAAGATTTATTAAGATCCGCAATTACATGTAGATAAACAATATACAAGTTTATTATATTGCAGCTTACTCTTCCTGTGGCCCTTATCAGCATACAAACCAAAAATTACATGGCACACAGGAAAATAACATAGTTACAAAATATACATGAACATAAAATTCACAAGTGATCAGGTCTATCTGAAAACAACAACACACATCTAATAACCATATCAGTTTCAAACCATTTTTTCTGAGCAAATGGTTTGTGATTTGGATTATCATGTTTACAATGTGATCATTGCATTGTGACTTGTTGATATAGAGAAAATCATTTTTCCTACATATAAACCATAAACTGATGAAAATATCCACCTCAAACAAATGTAGAAATGGTCTATTTTTGTTTAAACAGAGTCAAAATTCAATGGGAATGACTTCATTTGTAGTGTTGGGTGAACGGTTATGCAAAAGCTATGGGGAGAATGTTAGGCATGGGTACCAAAGGAGTCAAACTGAATGGAAACAGTCAGTTGATCAAGGCCACTGACATCCAAATGGATGGATGTTTTTGGAATTTCAAGGTCATGGTTGAAAATAAAATGGGAACAAGAATGTGGCCACATTCAAGCATAATGACGTAACAGAGATCAACTTAGCGTGGTCTGTCACAAAAATTTTCCCCTTCATTTTTTTCCCCTTTATTTAGAAAACCTCTCAGAGGAAGTCACAAAATCTACATGCATTGATGGGAAAGCTGTGAAAAGCAACTTACATTGTTTTTAAGAGCTGCTCTGCTAAAAATTGGGAAATGTAGGAAAAAATAATGTATGCAATATACTTTATTAGGTTGTGCAATTCATTTTTCAAGGAACTGTTCTTTCACAGCAGTTAAACATCTGGAAACGTAGGGGGAAAGTGTGCAAAAGTTTAAATTAAACTTGATAAATTAGGAATTACTGAAAGTTAACATTTCTCTCTTTTTTGATTGCGTGATTCTTTTCCAAAGAACAGGTAAATTGGTTTTCACTGAAACAAAGATTTTTTCTGGAGGCCCCAAGCAAAGGCGCACATCATGCCTAGCCTGGCATCCCTCCTACATGTAAATCCAATTATTCCAGAAAGCCTGATTTTCCCACTGCTGAGGATTCTAAAGAGCTACACAATACATTTTTCATCCTGATGACAGGGTTTCTGTTGCTTAGCAACCAGAACACTTAATCTTCCCTTCCATATGGAGGCTCTGCTCAACATGCCTTATTTGGGCATACCCCTGGCCTTGACCCCCTGACCTCAGGCTGTTCTGCCAATATGCCTGTACCCCTTTGAAGGGATAATGAGGGGAAGCATTCTTCATAAGTAAGGGTTTTGAATGAGTTATTGTCACATACAATTGATAGAGAAATTATTCTGATAGCAAAGGAAAATTAACCCCCTTTTTTCCTGCCATACATAGATATGTGTATTGGTATGTTCATAACAAAAGCATTATTAAGCTGCAAATTCTAGTGAATGTTGTCAACTTACATATTAATTGAAGTTGTGGTATACCGTTCAGTTGACAAAAAAATTCAGCTTGTTGTTTCTGCTTTATTCCATAAGCTACTTGAAAATCTGGTGGAATTTCACACAGGTACCAAAGGTTGGTTTTGCAGTGTATGATTAAAAACGTGAATGTAAATTTATTGACATCTCTTCACTGTACAAGATTAAGTTTCACTTTCCCATCTGTCCAGAAAAAAAAGAAGCTGTGTAGGAGACACAGTGGGATGTCCTTGAACATGAAACTCTGAAACCTCCTTTTGTTCCAGCCTTGTTGTTTGGTTAACTCCCATCTGTTACTGTCTGGTTCATCTGAATTCCCCATTCAAACCCAATTAATTCCTATATCTATCATTTCTAGGCCTACCACAGAGGGAAAAGAAAGGGGTCAAAACTTTGACATATGAACTGCATGGATCTTTTGGAACTTGACTATGAAACAGTGTATCATATACTCCACATGCTGGTCACCCCTTTTGTAATAGTGGATGTGACCTTGTTGTTATGACAGGAACCAGGAATGAAGGTGCCAATTATTTGAATTAGGGGTGAATGAGATTCAAATAGGTATAATTTCGTTCTCATAGAAAATCAGTCATACCTTTTTTAATATCTAGTAGGTAACCAGCATCTCAGCTAAAGCACACAATCAGATATTATCTTGGTGTATATTTGTTACTGCAATATGAACACTTTATATGGTAACCACACAGTGGGGTAGAAAAAGTATGTTCAATGAAATTATTGGACTATTTCATTTGCCAGGGTCCTCAAATGTCCAAAGTTTGATAATTACAAGTTCAGGGAATGGAAATTGCTGGGTTCCTGATTCAGGATGGAAAATTATCTGTAATTGGAGTGTATGAAGCCTTTCTTTCCCTTTGTTATCTCTGTCAGTTTGTGTGTCAAGTGACAGGGAAAGTGGGCTATTTGGTAGAATAATAGTACTTTGTGTAAAGAGGAGACAAAAATTTACATGTCAACGTCTCCTGAAAAAGCAGGCATAGTGTATCTGTAATTGTAAGACTACACTGTAAATGTTGAAATTTTTGCAGTGGTTTAAATTGATGTGTGTGTGTGTGTGTGTGTGTTTTTATAAGATACAGATCTTCATCACAAAATCAAAACCACTACAAAAATATTTGTTGATGTCTTCTGCCCACCTAGCCGCTTGTTTGAACTATGGAGGTTATAGAGAGTACACAGCCAAATGACAACCAATTATATACAGAATCTGGCAGCTATTTCGGTTTGTGACATTTTTTTCCCAGTCTCACTATGCCTAGTACCCATGTGTGAAAAAAACCTCCTTGCTTGTAGAAGTCATAAATTTTCATTCATGACCTTGTAATTCATACTTGCACTGTTCATTTCCACAGTCCTTTCCCCATTGAATGCCAAGGTTGTCTTAATGCCAGCTTTCAGACACAGCCAAGAATATAGCTTTGTCAATGTTTTATGTGTGTTGGCACCATGCATGACTATATGCCCCATGTGGTAATGCCTGAAGCTCTGGGGTAGCACAAAGTGCAAGCAAGGCCCTTTACCTTAATACTTGGGGTTCGATTCGGTGGCATGTACCATAACCAACCACTGTGTTTTGATGGAAGCTGTGTAATTATGTTGGTAGGTTTTGTAGAAGCAATTGACGTTGACTGACAAAAAAGTGCATGAAGACCTTGGGAAGGATATTTGTATTCTTTTTATTGAATGCTTTAATTTGATTATTGTGACATAAGATTGTGATTGATGATATACCTATGGGGCAGTTTAGATTCATCAGGTTGAGAAATGACTGGATAATTCATTTCTTTGGTTACGACACATAAAAATTGTCTAATCTCTATGAGTTATTGTTACATTTCATGTATAGCCTGAAACACTAAGATACATAATTACATTGTACCAGCTTTGACAAAGACATTCACATTGTGACAAGGCAACAAAGAAATGGGTATGAAATACTACCTAGTCACCACAGAAAGCTACATGGTCTAGCTTGTACATTGTACTAAAATTATGAGTTTTTCATTTGGCTTACAAAACATGCACCATCAATGCAGGGTTGATCAGTGATATCCAAGCAGATGTTGCATTAGAAAATCATAATGTTTTCTGACACCTGGCCATCTCATGATAACAACTACCCCGTTTTGGGACAACTTAACGATTGCCAGTCAGAAAACTTTACAACCTTTTGTAAAGCATTCCCTGAGGTTAGTATATGGAAGAATGCACAATTGCATTTACATGTATGATGAACAACATGCAGGTGTGGAAATGGACCTTAGGTGAACTAGCTAGTTGCAGCAAAAAGTTCATTTAAGGACAGACCTCACAGGTTTGTGCTATAAAGGGACTGGTACAAGGAACCATAAACTGTAAGTACTGTAAATCCTGAGTTTACAGAGGAAGGGAGTTTGCCATGGAAAGGTGTTTGCCCCATGACTGCAATGGAGGCTATGCCCTGTCTCGCATTTCATTATGTACAATGTATATGGTTGTCTTAACTGTGAACTCACAGACACAGCGTACTATGACTTGATTTTCACTGTTCCACAAATGTTTATGTGCTGCAAACTTAACTCTATTTCAGTATGTAGTAAAATTGCAACGTGTAAGGCCTTAATTATTGTACGGTTGTTCGGTCAAGGTTGTTCTCATCATTACCTCTGTAGATGCTCACAGTGACTTGTTTCTGCGTTTCGATTGCGTAGCAAGCGTGAGGTCAGGCCCTACTAGTTATTTTTGGGGGAGGATGGATAAAAATATCCACCCGAAATTTGGTGGGAATTTAGAGGGTTGGCAAAGGTCCAGGCATAGATCTCCACAATTAGCTTGGAATTGTCCCTTCAAAAAGCCTGTAGCTGTTGTTTGATCATGGAGGATTACGTACATGTTTATGACATCTAGATTGGATCCAGAGCCAGCTAGGGGAAGTTTGATCCATGAGTTCTTAGTTTGCAACTGGGTTCTTATGTACACATTTGACTTTGAGTCAGGAGAGCTCTGACCTGGTCTCCTATAACCACATGATATTGATGAAATTCTGTACTTTCCATCAGTGTTATAACAAGTTGAAGTGATGTATGCTTTATGGAGTTTCAGGACAGGTGTTGCTTTTATGTCACCTAATTGGTGTTTGTAGCCGTATTTTCAAGTGTCTCCTCCTTTTCTGTGATGGAAACAAAAAGGTCACCTGTCATGGCCAATATTCATAGTTAAGGTTATGGGTCAGGGTTGTAGGCCAAGGGTGATTCTGGTATACATTTCAAAGGATGTCAATCAGACTGCTTTCATTCCCACAAATATCATACAATACTTAATGTCATGTTTACAAGGACTGTCTCTTACAGTTTCACAGTACAACTTTGGCTGTGAAGTTTTGTTGAGATAGAGAATTTAAAAGTGTAGATAGAAAAAAAGGAGTTTCTTGATATTTCAAAGGCACCTTTAAAAACCATATTTGTATTCAATCTCTTAGCTTGCTGACAGATTTCATGTCAGAAAAGCCACAATACACGCACCACAATGGCTTTGAGTTCATGTGGTTTGGGCATAATGCCAGCCATGACTAAGGCTGCTATCTCTGAATAACTGGGGTCTTTGAAAGTGATCTTTGAATCTGTGACAGCCACTGGCTTTTTTCAGAGCAGGGAATGAGTAAGGGAGAGCCAATAAGTGTGTACCCAAGCGAAACTATGGAGGTCAAAATGCTCCTGACCCCAACTGCTGCTTCTTGCATCATATTAAAGCACAGCTGTGTTGACATCTCAAACACCCCTCTTATGGCAAGACATGGTATATCCCTGCAGATTACTGTAATAGGACCAGGGTTGGACTGTACTATGAGAAGGTCAATGGAGGGATGATGCTAAAGTAGAGAATAATGTCCATCTGGACAAGGTTCTTTGCATTTTTGGTCATGTACAGTGTAAAGTTACCAGTTATGTCCTTGTATCTGTGTTATTGCTGTCCATTAAGCAAGTCTACTAGTACATAAGTGGGAATTCCTCTGTTTATATGTGTCAAAGTCTCAAACCTATATTTTGTTGCACCTTTAACGTGTTCCGGTTTTGAATTTTTTTTGTATTGGTGCCATGACTAAAATCCTCTATCAAAGCAAGAAAATAAACATTTAATATTTAAGTATACACTGCATGTTTCTATAGTGTAAATCTCCAAATATACATTGCACACACCATAATTCTGTATTGTTTATCACCTATACATACAGCTGTATTTTGTTGGACCTTAATGTGTTAGAGTTGGAATGTTTTTATTACAAGAAAATGTATTTAAGGATTTCTATATAATGTGTTTCATATACATGTTTATCTAATAATGAACTATACCCTACTTGGTTCTAAACTCACAGCTGTTAAAGTCTTCTATCTACAAAAGGCAGCGAATGGCCCTAGTGCTGTAACGGTTATTTAAATACCAATGTCTTCAGGCAGGTTGATCAAAAGAACACACGTTATCTTGTAATCCAACCAAGGTTGAACAAATTAAGAATGGCATTAGAGCTGATCATGCCTCCCTGATAGTGGGGGGAGATTCAAGGTCAGTGGGCTTTAGGGAATCCAATGGTTTGACTCATAATGTGTGCATCCTAATGCCCAGTAGGAACGTTTCATTTTAGAAATCCTGTGGGGAGGTGTCAGGGCCGTCCCACTCATTGTTGGAATGGAGAGCATGTTGCTAATTTGATTTGTTAAATCTGTCATTTTTAACTTAAGGAAGTACATTTTTATCAGTTTTTATCTGTTGTATTGTGTGTAAGCCTTGTCTTTCTGCACCCTTTAGTATGTTAACTGTTTTTCTTTGCCCAGAGAGATTTAATGTAATTTTTTGTTTCATGAAAAACTGAAATCAAGATTCTACTTTTGGTTGTTGCAACCATGTACAAATGTACTTTTCTTACTACTCTAGTTAGTAAGTTACTGTAGTACATTTGCACATTACATGTGTCTACATTGTATCCACCTGGGACGAATTAGTTAGGCAAAATAGAGAAGTGCATAAACACCTTGGGTAGGCACTGACACTACTATCAGTGCATATCACTCAAATGATGCCTAACTAAGTTACTCTGTCCCCAACAGAGGCGAAGCACAATGTCTTTTAAATAGCTAGAATATAGTGTAAGTGGATGATATCTATGCATGTATTACTCGACGTGCACAATTCTCAACAATGGGTTCTTTTACATACACAAACATGCATGCATTCAAAGGTGTGATGCTTGAGGCTAGTACCTAAAGCTCCCTCATACATTTTGTACACTGGGCCGCTGGTTTAACCCCCCACCCCCCTACCCCCAAAAGATGATTTGTCTCTGTTCTATGCTGTGACCACACCTCATCATGTTCCACATCTATTTCTAGAATTTGCACCTGATATTATTTAAGGCGAGTGGCAGTGTGTGCAAACCACTACACCTCATGTTTTTTTATACTTTTCCACATGTAGATATCGATATTAATCTGCATTTCACATTCATTGGACCTTCAACAACCCATAGGATTTTTTTTCCATACAGGACAAGTGGTCAAATGTGAAGCATTTTGTGTATCATGAAATGGTCACAGAGTATAATGTTCTGAGACTTTAGTAAAAAAAAAATTGTTTGTTGATTACACATGACCTTTGTCCATGTTTGCTAACACAAGGCCTCCTGCAAAGAACCTAAACAAAGACAAAATAAACCATTTCAATATCAGTTTTTGTTCACATATGTATCCAGCTTGCAACATATTGCTTAACAATTGTGACTATGAATTTTTAAGGTTTGTGGAAAAATAACAGTTCATTGCTTATTCTATCAATGCAGAACTTTTTGAATTGACCTTCTATATTGACACAATGATCTCCTTTTTTTCCAGCTCTGCCAAAATTTATGGTGCAGCCAACCTCCACTCAAGCTGTGGTTGGTGGCGTCGCTCGCTTTCAGTGTTATACACAAAACGCAGTACCTCCAGCCTCTATCTCATGGGAGAAGGATAGGCTGCCTCTCCCTCCTAATGACAGGTAAGGGACCATTATCTTTTGCTTCAGGAGCAGAGCCGTTATCATGCAACTATGCTTTCCCAAAGTATTTAGGGTGCTGCTATCTACATGTAGATGCTTGAATATGTGATGTTATCTGTCAGGGGAAACTTGCACTAGTCCTGACATAAAGAAATTACTCTCAAAGCAACAGTTTGATGGCCCAATGTCAACTTAGTATAGAAGACGTGCAGTTTGGTATGACGTTGCTAGAGGGCACTAGAGAACAGCAGGATTAGATACGCACACAAAAAAACAACAAATATCCTTACTAGTAAGCCCATGGAACAGTTTTGTTCAGGACAGGTTTGAAAAGGAAGAAAGAAAAATATCCTGCGTTAGCATGAAGATATTTTGAAAAATAAGCAGCACTTTTCATCAGACCACCCCATTTTTTTCCTTAGTATGTTTTCAGATAAGATCAATAAGCAAGATTAGAACAGTGTGCTGGGAAGAAAACTTGAATCTGACTATATTGAGTATTGCACTAATCTAAATATTTCACTAATGAAATTGTGTGTACCAGTTGAAGTACACGAACCTTTGACTCTGTTGATCTTCTACTTTAGTTCTAGTTTAGAATTATTGTCTTAAATCTGGAAACCAAGAAATTCAATAATGGTGCAATGTTTTTCACATTACTGATAACTGTGATATCTTGTTTTCTACCAGGTTCGTTCAACTTCCCTCAGGAGTTCTACAAATCCACAAAGTGCAACAAAATGACACGGGTAGATACCGATGTGTGGCGTCCAACATGCTCAGAGAACGCCGAAGCCAACCTGCAGACCTCACTGTAATATATGGTAAGTTCAAATACTTGAGTTTGATCAATTATATCTCCATTGTTACTTTATTAATTGTACAGTATATATTTATGTATTAATAAAAAGCTTATTTATTGTCCTTCACAATATCAATGGTGCCATATTTGTCATGATTGTACACTCAAACGTCAAACACCAGTGCTGTCTATCCGAGTGCGTCACAAAACATCACCTTTGACGAATGTAACTGGGCAGCTACATGTCATTTGTGTGCCGACAATGTCTTATAGCATTATGAGTGAAGGTTGAAGAAAAATTGAAATGGTTATTGTTGCAGCTCCCGATGCAGATCAGGAGCCACGCATTGTGACAAAGCCACAGAACCTGACAGTGCTGGCTCACCAGGACGTGTACATGGAATGTATGGCGACAGGAAACCCTGCACCCATCATGTCGTGGAGCAGGAAGAGTAAGTATTTCATTGCATTACGCAAAATTCATTGTTGGGAATAGTTGTGCCAGCGTACTTAACCAATGAATTTAGGTATATAGAAAAAACAATGCAGATACTTATCACTATAGCCAAGCAAGCAATGCTTGCATATGCATATGGTCTTGTTTTGATATTATTGCATGTACCTTACCAATGTACCGTTGTCCGTGCCATGTTACTTGTTCTTCCAGTTTCCAGTTTATCACAAGTAGTTCTTACCAAATGTTTGTATGACTACAGATGGGAACATAGGAACTTCCAGTTTACAGTTTATTACAAGTAGTTCTTACCAAATGATTGTATGACTACAGATGGGAACATAGGAACTTCCAGTTTCCAGTTTATCACAAGTAGTTCTTACCAAATGTTTGTATGACTACAGATGGGAACATAGGAACTTCCAGTTTCCAGTTTATCACAAGTAGTTCTTACCAAATGTTTGTATGACTACAGATGGGAACATAGGGACGTCCGGTGTACAGATCCTCAAGGGCAACCTCAGGCTCCAGGATGTCACAGTCGACAAGAGTGACACCTACGTTTGTTCAGCAAATAAACCTCAAACCCGCATCCGACAAACCGCCAATGCCATCTTGACAGTTGTCGGTAAGAATACATTTTCAGCCTTCATTTCTTCTTTTACCTTTTTAGAAATGCCTTTCTTTTTTTCTTTTTAAGTACAACCAAACCTGTCTGACTAGATGGTGACTGCTCAAGGGACTTAGAAAATAGAAAGTGGGCAAAAAAATGGCTAGGTGGTCCTATAACAGAGTTGGTCGCTATACACAAGGTCAGGTTTTATTGTACTTAGCTTGTACACTTTATGTTAAATTTTTAGTGACTGTATGGATAAATGTCAAAAGTATTTGGATTGTGGGCAAAATTTGCGTAATTATAGATGAAATAGAATTTGTCTTAGGCTATCCTGACTTGATGATTATCTACACACACTGTGTGGCCCAAGGGTTATAGAAATAAAAAATGGCACTGCACTTTGCACTAAAATATGTAGGAAAGATTTTATTTTTTTACCATTGAACTGTATATAATTCAGAATTTGTTTCTAAACATGTTGTTGACTCCTGTTAACCATTTGTTCGTGTGTTAACCACAGAGCCGCCCAAGGTTATCAGGGGTCCAGTTGACATGGACGACATAGCCACGGCCAAGACAGCTCGCCTCCCCTGTGACATAAGGGGGACACCGAAGCCCAAGATAGAGTGGCTGCATAATGGGATACCGGTCTACGTCAACGGTCGCATTGAGCAGGTTGATGACAACAATGAGCTGGTCATTACATCGGTATGCAAGTGCTACAAATCCTGAAAATTATTGGGGTTTATTTTTACAGTTTCACTGTACTTCTTCACCACTAGCGATCTTGTTTTGACCAGAAACCAAATACAGCATGAAACCTCTATTCCACTCATACTGCACCATTAAATCCCTCTCAAGATATATGAATATGCTGTGACATAAATGTACAAATTACTCTCTGTTGCTTGTATCTATTTTACTATTTGTATTTAGATCTTACAAATTTAATGTTATGGCGTATGTTTTACTTGTGGTACCCATACATGAGCAATGCTACCTGCCTAACATGTTGCCTTCGGGCAAGTGAAACAGACAAATAGAGCAAAAACATCTGTCCTAGAATCCCCTATCAGTGACACTATTGGTGACACTCTCTTTTTATTCCCTAGGTTGTATTGGCAGATGAAGGGATATACCAGTGTATTGGGTTCAATGACTATGGAATGGTGTATCGCTATGCCAGGCTCACCATAAAAGTGGAAAGTAAGTCCAGTCATTTTTTGTATTGCTACAGTTCTTTAACTGTAATACCATTTCCTATTGACAAACTTTCTGTTCAAAGGAAGTTATAAATGGCTATGAAACAGAGAAAGGGAAAACTTTGTGCTACAATGAAATCTTCTGCAAGTTTATAAAGTCTAAAGTACCTCAAAATTTTACTGTTGGAAAGCACTGTCTGTTGACTTTATATCCCTAAATACCCTGTTATTTAGATACAACGGATATACCCGCGTATGAAGGTGAACTAACTATTAACGTTAAATTCAGTGTCTAGTTTCTGTTCTTGTTTTTCATGAGTTACATATTGTGCAAAATGATACAATTTCTTTCATTTTGATGTTTCTTAAGGTGACAGTCCCGACCCACCTCAAAACATCCAACTAATCACCAGGAGTTCCACCGAGATTCTGGTGAGGTGGTCTCCCTCTGTGAGCAAGTCTCCCATCATTGCCTACACCATCCACTACCTGCAGACAGAAGGTAAGAACTCACTTATCATTGGTTAATACTGAGGGAATGCCTATCACTGATTGGTTACTTGTTATCAGACACTTGCTACCAGATAATGTCATGATTTTGGACGTGTCATTTTTGATAAGTTGGCATGAGAAATGGTAAAGGAAAACTTTCTTGTTGGAAGAGATTGCAATCTGGCATAATCACAGATTCTACCAGATCCTAATAATCAGAGTATCTAAATCTGATTGGACTCCAATTTACACTGTAACTCAAAGGATATTTACTTTGAAGACAATCAGAACTTTTCAACTTTGTTTCAAGTCCCTATAAGTCAATAGATTTACCTGAAAACCAGGAATTTATATATTTGAGACTCTGATCAAAATCTCTACCATCAGAATCAACAACTGCTAACTCACAAATTCTATCCTGACAAATGTATATGACATTGTGTATGATAAAAAAAGGGTGAAAGTGTGCAAATTAGGCTAGGTCGTGGGGAACTGACAGCACTACATGTAGATTCCTGGGTAAAAATATGAATGAAAAATAGAGGATACACATGTAACATCCATTGGCATAATACCGGTCGGTTTACTGCAATTTCTCAAGCAATGCTAATTTGGCAAATGATCAATGCATCATTTTCTCCAGTTACATGTTGCTGTTACAGCTTACCTTTGCCACTTCTTCTGTGTAAATTATTTTGTCTCTCTGGTCCTGCTAAAAACATAATATCGTAATTGGAACACACCGCGGAATTGCACGGAGAACGGGCGCGTGGTTGGAAGGGGGTGCACTATACCGGTCGAACGAAACACAGCACAATTAACTGCCGCTATGTACCTTTATTCATCCTCTGTTGTTCCTTTCTTTCCTGTTAGTAGTTGCACAAAACAAAAATCTGCATGAGCATACAAAAAGTCATGAGAAAATGGGCGTATACTGACAAGAATTTTCATTTAATTTTGGTCCGTCACAACCGCTATGACGTAAAACTTTACTGCTGGTCGTAGCATTAAAAATGGCGGGAAAATGGCAGCGTACGTTCAATTTGACCCATTCAGCCGTAGATCCGGGCTATTATGCAACGGTTCCTCACACTTTTACACGAGTTGTAGGTCACCTAAAGAAATTCAAGATTGCTGTTGAATCATGCTCGTCTTGTGCCGTGAGCACATGTGATTATTATCTACAAATCTGGCGATGAACGTGACAGTGTGTTTGTCCCACGACGAGCTCGCCTGCCCCGAAAATGACCTGAAAACTTTTGGCCTTGTTGTCTTTGAATGCATTGTTATCGATGCTTTGTAAATTATGTATTGGACACCTAGATGTCTGAAGTGTGCATACCTCAGAAATAACTATTGTTGCATGTGTAGATCTCTTTAAGTTCCACTATTTTTAAATCGACCGGTATAAGGCTTATGACCGGTATTATGCCAATACATGTTACATGTATATATTGATATGAATTGATTGTTTGAATAACTTGTTGGCTTGTTTCTGTGACAGGTAACAACAAGGAAGTTAAGGTGCCAGTGAACGTGTCTCAAACGGAGTTTTTGGTGACCAACCTGCTCCCCAACACCAACTACACCTTCTACATGTCTGCTTACACCAGAGAGGCTGCCAGCGAGATGCATTCTCAACAAGTGGTGGCCAAAACCATGGAGGGAGGTAAGGGACAGTGCTGATAGTATTGTGGAGGGAGATGTGAGGTTTGACTCCTTCCCACACATTTTGGTACATATGGCAGCATCTATAGCCCTTCGGCCACACAGTAGTACAAGCACTATACTACATGTACTACAGCAAGAAGGTTAGTCCACAGTGGTGGACTGTGTTCAATAGACTGATCCCTACTACATGAACCTCATTCAAAGCACAGAAAAGCAAAAAGGGAACATGAAAATTTAAGTGATTGATGGACATACAGTCACACTCTCATCAGTCAAATGGCTAAGTAACACCTTTCAGCACTCCCCTGTCAGTTAATATTTGCAATGTACAAAATGTAGCTCTAGTATGCAAAATCTTTTGATTGTTTCAAAATCAAAAAGGCTGACAACATAAGAATGTGAAAAGACACATCCCATCTACTGCTGTCCACCTTTAAACATTAAGTCTCTTTTTCTTCTTTTACTCTACATTTTGTGTTTCTCGTCAGTGGATTTGTGATTAGATAATATTATTAGATACAATACATG
>NC_049981.1:14699293-14715542 GCF_000003815.2 Branchiostoma floridae | reverse complement strand
TGGTAGAAATTATTGTGTGGTATTCTTTGTGTCAATGCGTGCGATGCGTTCACCGATGCCCCCGTCCCCCATCCCCACTCGGGTCATTTCGAGCAACATCTTTTAATCGGGAACGCCGGTTAGTCGGGAAAATTTAGCTGGCAAATGGCCTTCCCTAATAAGCGACTTCTACTGTATGATAGTATCGTCAAGTCAGTAAGTCCTAGAACCTGCCTCAAGCTTCCCTCTTTTGGACTGTTAGCAGTTACTATTTAGGCCAGGCAAGAAAAGTGGGGAACTTAAGTCAACAAGGTAAAGTGACTGCATGTGAATGCATACTGTCAATATGCAGCTACCAAACCAATAGCTTCATACCAGAATATAAACATACTGTTCAATTTTGTTGCAGTTCCCAGTGCGGCTCCCATCTTGTCGCTGAGCAGTAGAAGTCCGTACTCCATCGATGTAGGCTGGCAGCCCCTGTCCCGTGAGGACAGCCAGGGGCAGATTGTCAACTACAAAGTGAAGTACAATAAGGAGAAGGATGAAGATCTCGAGGTAATAATCAAACTATAACGTTATAGCATTTACTAAGCAAACATAATTTTACCAGCCTGAGGTTATATATATCTGGCATCCCGAAAACCTGTTGAAAGAGATCTTCAATGCAACCTCCCCTACAAGTCTACAAGTGTAAGCTGTGCACACAGTGTACCTGAGGGGATTGGCACCAGAGATCTCTCAAGCACAAAGTGATGGATGTATTACATGTTGAGGTTATTGGCAGATACATTACCTTTTGCTTGTTTTATCCGATCTCTGCCTGTGCACCTTATACTGTGGCTAGTAGATTATACACCTATGCAAACTTGACAGGAATGCAGCAACGTGACACATGTTCTCTGCCCTTTCCCTATTCAGATGGCACAGGAAGTGCGAGGTTGGCAGACCCAGCTGGAGATCAAAGGACTCAATCCAGACACCACATACAGGGTCTGCATCGCGGCGGCCACCAGCAGGGGGTACGGTCCCTGCTCCCATTACATCAGCCAGAAGACCATGAAGCAGAATGAACGTGAAGGTGAAAAATACAGTGGAATCCGCTTTATTGTATCGCCTATTTGTCTGGGCATTTTATCCAATTATCCGGCCTATTCTAGAGTCCGAAGTTGGCTATATGACCAGCTTTAGCGGCATTGGTTGGGGAGGGGTGTAGTTTTGAAAACCAATAGGCAAACATAACACACAGACGCTCATAGAGGTCAGTACTACTCTAACGATACGGAACTCCGTTTACAAAACTTTAATCATATGTTCCGATACTGTGCGATTTCTGTGAGATGCTTGATCTAATAAAGAGTTCAAATCAGTGGCTAAATGCACATGTGGAAAAGTACGCTTGACTCGCACAGCCGTGCGTCGGCAATTTGGCGGCATACCAAAACAAAGACGAACATGGCTCCGCTCGTATGCCGGAGAATATGACGTTACTTTCATAATTTTAAGTTAAAACAACGGTATGGAGAGTGATAAACTCTTCACCTGGCCTTCTTGTCTATAACTTGTGTCCACAAATTACTCTGAAATTTACATCTTTCGCGGTGGAAGACGGAAAAAATTCACGTTCAAAACATTTAAAATGGCGGCGCGTGGGTTTGAGATATCCCGCCATTCAATGCGCAAGATAGGTCATTGCGAAATCACACCCCTGTTGCATTACGTGCGTTGTTGTAAATCTACGCAGCGCAGCCGAAATCAGCTCAATTAATGAGACAGTGGATATGAAAAAACACATTTTTTTAGGGTAAACCAAGTTTCGACGTTGTCTGAAGGGGAAATATGAACTCAAAAGCGTGTTGACGTTCCCATGACGTTCGCCCATCATACCTTGCGGCAACCTAACAAAATGGCGCCTAACTCCAAATGTTCGCACGCTAGCACAGCGCTATCGGCTAGATTTTCTGTGGAATGTAACTTTCTTACGGTCCTTTACATGGCTTTACACCTTTATACATACATTTACTAGTTACCTTTGGACTCATTTTGTGAGTTTTAGGGCATATTTTCCCATTTTATAATTTGTGTGACCTGACGTAATTCTATCCCAAAACCCGAAGTTTGAGACCGTGGGTTATCCAATTCTGCGATGTTCTAAACAATAGAATGAATGGCAAATGTTTTGGGATTTCGTAATTCTATCCGATTACCCGAATTATCCAAAAAGGCGTAATACGAATAATTGGAATCCACTGTAGTATAAATTATCTATCTTTGTAGGGACTTATTTGGAATTTTGAGATAGAGGGGGAAATGAGGTTTTGTCAATAGACATGTAGTTTACATGTAAGTTTGCAGTTGCAGCATATCTGGTTGGCTAAACTGCTAGTACCGCTAATGGTGTGTGTGTGTGTGTGTGCTTCTGCATGTGCGTGTGTGTGTGTTAAATAAACTCCCATACTTTTTCTATGACTATGAGTTCTAAGCAGAGAAAGTAGTATGCACCAATGTCAAGTCATTGACATGACTCATCCAGGCTTTTAATCATCAGCCTTTCGAATGCAAAGGCAAACAAGCCCTTTTTCCCCATAGGCAGTTGTGTAGGTATTGACCTACAGGCTACAGTCAACCCTGTATTCAGCAACCACTCAGAAGACTGAGGAAAAATGGTAGCCGAATGGTGATCAAGGACACGTTCGGATAGAACCGGACTGTTTCAAAGTGGTTGCATGTGCCAGGTGGTTGTAAATTGCCTGAGCATTTTTTTCTGTATTTGGATCAACTTATAATGAGAGCTTTCTTTTGTTCAGTCTTGCGGGAGCCCAACCTCCAAGTGCGAGCACTCAACTCCACCGCCATCGACATCCACTGGGAGATGCCCAGTCTCAGCCCGGATGAGAAGATTCTGGGCTTCAAGCTCAAGTACACAGGAGAAGATGATATCGACCATCTACCCATTGCATTGCCAAGCAACCTGCAGCACTTTCTGCTGGGAAGCCTCAGTAAGCACTTCATGTATAATACCACATTAAGTAGCAAAATTGAACCTTAAGATGAAATAACATTTTTCCTGTAGCATTACATGGACAATAAACCCTACCCTGTTACAATTTTGCTTTTGCCCTGGACATATATCGTACAGGTACATTTTTATTTTATCATGAATATTTTAATCAGTCACTCAGGTGAATGTATGTTATACCTTGAACCTATAAATCTAAGAAATGATGTTTGACCATTATCACTTGTTCTACTGCTAATACAATGGCTGAATTCAAATGACCTTCTATTCAGGATTTGTCCTTCTTGTGGAAGGTTGTTTAGATTAGCTGTGATGTTGACACCTGATGGTGCTGAGTTTATGTCTGCTTGTGTTAATGTTAATGAGCTGTGTTGTTTTGGTTAGGGCCTGACACTTCTTATGAAGTGAAACTGTTTGCTTGGAATGAGAAAGGAGACAGCCCAACGGCTACTCAGCTCATTAAGACAATGAAGACCTCCACTATTGGTGAGTACTTCAGATTTACACTTTCAGAATTTGGGAAAAGTGAATGACAGTGATCTTTGAGCAATGTAGCTCACCAAATAGCTTGTCTTTTATAGGTCATAACACAGAAGACAGATGTTGCATATAGAAAAAGATTAGTTTTTTTATAGATTATGCAAAGATATAGAATCATAGATTATACAAATTTTTGGTAATACATCACTGATAGAGAAATTTTCTCAGTCACAGAGTAAAGATATTTGATGCTATCTAAAATCATCAATATTCTGAGATTATTTGAACTTTTTTGACATCTTATCTTCATTGATGTAACAAAAATGCTGTGTTACCCCCAGTGGTCCCACCAGTGCTGTCCCCCATGCCTCCATCCAACGTCATCCCGGTTGCGCTCAACGCGTCCAGTGTGAGGGTGACCTGGTCCAAACCGCGGATGACCACGGTTGAGGCGGAGTACTACACGGTCCGTTACAACCCGACTGACCTGCAGAATGCCACCCTGGTGGAATACATTCGCAGGTAAGCTGGATCCATGCTGTCTCCAGGACCTGTGTCTCCATCAAGAATATCCTCTGTCTGTTCAAACAATCAAAACTTCTTAAACTGAAAAACAGATTCAGCAATAAAAATTAACAGATTGGGCTTTAGAAATTCCAATTGAATGAATTTCAAATCTTCTTTTGAAAATGTGTGAAATAACATTTCAGAAGTTTGAATGAGCATGCCCCTAGACACGTGTAGTAAGCACCGTGCCTCCAGTCATGTTATGTATACAATGAAAGTAAAACAATGTACTTTTGTACATGTGTATATTTGCCACATAAGCTAAGATATTGTTTGCCTCATTTTTTTTGCTTTCTCCTCCAATGCAGCAACATCACCAGTCTGATTGTTAACGACCTGAAACCGTTTACAAAGTACGAGTTTGCCGTGAAGTCTCACAGCAGACAGGGGACAGAGAGCAAGTACACTCATGCCTCCATCTGCCAAACTAAGGAGGGCAGTAAGTATACATTTTTGTGGCTTATGAGTTGCAGTTTCCAGGCATCAGGGCAAGAAAACTCTAGGTTGAGACCTGTGTGTTAACACCCTTAAGTGAGAGACCAGTTCTGTTCTTTCAGTTTGACAAATTACTTAGTCTGTACTGATACTAAAAGTAATGTTAGTAAGAGTTACCTTTAAAAAGTGATCAAGATGAGGTCACAGTGATGCAGTGGTTGGCAAAAAGTTGTCAAAAGATTGATTTATGTAGGTTGATTAGTTATATGATCTGCTAACTTAGATACGAATATGATAATCTAATCTGCCAACATTCTTTTGCCTACTTTGCTGAATTAAAATATTGATTGCTCAAATTAGGTATTAGGACCAAGAGTAGAGTTTGAACTGTAGAATTCCAGTTTGGGCCGTTCTTCATTGGAACGTTACTAGTTCATGAGAAATACAGACACAGCTTTCAAGTAGACATGAAATACTGCTGCAAACAACTTCTGTCCTAAGGTATGAAAGAAAGACTGATATTGACAAAATTGCATCGTTTTAAAAGAGGTTACGAAGGATAGATAGCTGAATAAAATTTTTCCGAGTTATAACAATTGTAGGTAAAATGCTGACTGTAAGATATGTTCTTCCCGAACCTGGACCCCCAGCAGAGGTTCAAGTGAGGCTGCTCTCATCGGGGGCAGCAGTGCTCGTCGAATGGCTGCCTCCCTTGGAGAGTAATGGTGAGCTCAAGGAGTTCATCATCCTTTACGTGCCGTTTGATTCGTCGTTGCCAGACACGGACTGGTCCACTGTCAAGACAACAGGTTAGTTTGAGTTTCAGATGTTGGTAGATTAGGAAAAGTAATTATTGACATAATACACACTGTTGTAGATGACATAATAAGTGTTAAACTTGTTCAGAAGTGCCAAGTAGAGAAAGAAGAAGTTTTTGAAATGTCCGGATTGGGTCGGAACCCACAACTACCAAAATGCATATGAAGTAATTAACCTTAAGCTAGTATTAGGCTTTTGTAATGGGCTCATGTTCAGTCCTTATCTTAACTTGTATCATTAATCATTTTATGATCCTTATTTGATCTTTTTCTCTTTCTTTCTATGTATTATGTGTAATATGTGTATTACTCTATTATCTTTCATCCCCTTTATGAAATTAAGACTGATCAAGTTTAATTTGTATTGAGGAGGGACTGGTATAGTCCGTCCACCCTTTTTCTCATTGTTTATTATATGTCATTTCTTGTGAAAAAAAGACAAACAATAGCAAACATGTATTTGATTCTCCTTTAACAGCTGATCAGACGAGCGCTACAGTGAACAACTTGACCTTCAGAACAGAGTACTTCTTCAAGATGATGGCCAGTACAGAGGTGGGACCAGGACCTGCCTCCGACCCTGAGTCAGTCTTCACCCTCCCTCCAGTCAACCCACTAGTGCCCGGAGGCAAGACAACGCCTGGAGCTGGCGTTACCAACAACCCCAGAACTGGGCAAGGGGAGCGCAACGGCATGGTCACAGGGATCATCGTAGGGGTGGCCATCGCTGTGGTGTGCATCATGCTGTGTGCCATCATTCTTCTCTGCAGAGACCCAGAGAGGTTAGTTTTTACTCACATGTAGAGCAGGAAATGTCTGATACATCTGCGGAAATGTCTGATTTGAAATTTTCCCTAGACCTTTCCAGACAGTCTCCAAGAATGTCCTTTTTAGGTTGTATGATATCAGTGCATAGGAGGATTTACACATGTACTAATTACAATGAAAAATGTCTCAGCTGTCTCAAGAAAAACTGCTTTATACGTGTAAGTACCTTATAATTATAGTTTTGTTCTGAAGAAAGGATGGTCTCTGATTTACCACAACTTGCAATATTGCAGGGAAGAGAAAAAAATTGTTTTGTGTCTTGAAGACTTTTTATACAAAATGCCCATGACTCAAGTTGTGCTAGAAGTACAAGAGTTTTTTTCTTTGCTAGGCGAGCCAGGTTGTGCTGTTTTGGAGGAGACCATGCTCATCATGGGAACAGGGGTGAACACGCCCCCCGCCGCAACGGAAACATCCCAAACGGACACATCCGTGGCCAGAACGACCTGTACGAACTTGACTGTTACACACCAATGCTTTCAGCCCTGCCCCCAAATCCTGAGCTGGATGCAAAGGTATGTAACAAAAGTAGACGTTACTGAGGTAGCTGAAACAGTAGCATAGTAGGTGAGAGTTTTTCATAAGTAAAATGGGGCATTCTAAGGCTTCTTGAGGATGGTATTATCGTCAACCTACAGCTATTAGTCAATACATGCATAAGGCTTAAGTCAATCTCATGTTACAGTGACTGTATACTTCAGTGTAATCTGCTGATGCATGGGATTTTGAGTTGTAAGTTAGAATGTAATAATTGCTATTCATTCCAAAATCCTAGATATTTCAGACCATCCATTTAAAAGATATGATTATCCTATTTTTTGTACAGCATGAATTATTACCACATGAGTACATTTCTTGGAAAGTGATTGATTGATTGATTGATTGATTGACGATCCCTTAGGGTCCGAGTGAGGAGGTGGAGAAGCGTCTGAACGGTCACGTCAACGGGATCGTCATCATGAACGGGAAGCTACTTGCCAACGGCAAGGTCATCTCCAAGCGCCCAGACCGCCCTGGAGGGAAGCCCAAACACCTGAACGGTCACACCAAGCCAGCGAGCAGCGGTCATCCCAAAACGCAAGTGCCAAAGATTGACCGCAAGGGTGATGAGGATACCTGGGGCGGGACGCGGAATGGTGTGAATGGGATCATGATGTCCATTCCCATCCCGAAACACTCATCCTTCCATGAGCCCAGCTACCTTGATCTGGATCTTGATGATGGACCCGACCAGGACTACCCTCTGCAGATGCCAGATAGGGCCTGTATTGATCTTGACATCCCCCTTCATACGGGTATAGGTGATGACCAGGGGGACAGTGAGCAGGCACCCGAGGCGGTCGACTCAGGCCACCCTTCCTCCTACTCAAGTAGCCATGGTGACGAGGAGGACCCTCTCCAAGCAGACCCTCTCAATGGAGAGGACTCTTCCAACTCAGGTAGGAAAACTCAGAATCCCTCTTGTTTATTCAACAGACAAGTCTATTATCAATTTAGTTATTTACAATTTGATGAAATTAACTTCAATTTTTAAGATGGTTCGTCATAGTTTTTTGTTTTTGACATAAAGCTCATGAATTAATGGTGCAATACTTACATGTACATGAATGTGCCATCTTGTATTGCAGCTAAGGTACTTAAAAGACAGCAAATGCCCCCCAAACAAGCATAAAACCCTATATCTACATGTATATGGATATTATTTATTTATTTTACATGGACATAGAGGGGGCCTAGCACAAGTACAAAATTGATCAAAGTGCCATAAAAAAGCCACATAAGATTGAACAAAGGCAGACTTAAGCAAATTTCTTGAACAAACACAACAAACAGGAGATTATTGTGGTCTCCACTGATGAAAATGTGCTGTGGTTTCTTTCAGGTCAACCAACTACCTCACCCCATTCAACACCTGAGGATGTCACAGTGACGACAGACGCTGGTTCAACCGACGATGTTTGGCAGCCCCGGACGCCGACCGACGGCAGGAACGACACTGACGACGTCCGAGTCTCCCCAAACTCCCCCTCCTCTTCCTCCAACTCCCTCCAAAGCAAAGTACAGAGCTGGTCTCAGGGTCTACACACATCACAGGGGGATGGTGTGCCCCCCTCCTCACCACACAACCCAGGGCAAACAGGGCAGCAAGGCAGCCTCCCAGCACAGAGGCACAGACCATCCATGTGGGGCGACCACGGCCCTCCCAGCCCCACACCAGACAGGCTGGAGGGCCACACCAGCTCCACAGAACCACCGCACAGGCAGGAGAAGCCCAACAGTGATGGGCAGTCTGTGTTGGTGGGCGATGGGCAAGCCTCTGGCCACAACTTGCCACATGAACTCAGTCAGAGTCCGGCACGCAGGGTACCTCTCTCTCATGGGAACAGCCACGATGGGACTGACTGCCTCCACGGCATAGACTATGAAGTTTGACCTCTGGCAGAAAGCAAAGAAAGGCACCATGTCTCCAGGTTTCACCCTCGATTTGCCAAGCAGGGCTCAGTATTATTCCACATGGCAAGGGTGTGGCACACGGGTGGAAGTACCCCCCAAATGCGTAACCTCTGAGTTTCTCTGACCTCTGAACTACAACCTTCAACCTCAAGTGAACTCCTATGCCAGGCATGGGTTAGCCGTCAAGATGCCAATATAACAAAAAAAAAAGACTCAAAGAACAAAAACTACCTCAGACTCAGGTGTACCATATATCCAGCATGACCTCTACCTCGTTGACAGCACGACCCTTCCCATCAGCCTCAGTCACTGTCAGTAAGACGTCGCTACCTCAGGTAACCTGTTGTGTAATAGTACATCAGGTACAAGGTATGGTGTACATGTGCACTGTGGTCATGTGACCTGCTGTGTAATAGTGCATCGGGTACTTGGTTACCTGTTGTATTGTAATATGTAGTACCGGTAGGTGTATAATATAACTACTGTTGTTGTAGTAGCTACTGAATTATCAATACTTTAAGGTAAGGTTTTTAAACAAAGGTGTAGCATTATGTTATACCGTGGCAGCAGGAAGCAGTTGCCATGCACATTTCCAGGGATCCAGTGAACATCAGCACTCAAGATAGTAGCTTAGTGTAAACGTGCACCATGGTTTTGTCCATTTGGTCACAAGGCCAAGTCCGTTTCTATTATAACTGCTGTCTGCCTCTCACTGTCAGAAATACATGAACTTGGACTTCTTAATGATTAGCAAGTTAATGTTTCCATAATTTGAGATTTCAGTGGTTTACAGCGCTGAGCTGACAGAGAATGGAAAGGAAAAAAACTTCTCTAAAGTAAAGTAAAAATACAGAATGTTCCATATTTCTCCCAGGGGGGGCAGCAGCATACTCTTGTACAGTCTGTAGAGGCCGTGTTCTTATCCAAAGCGGGAAAGCCAACCTCATGTAGTTTGGTTTGTCTGGCACTTTATTACGTTTCCCATTATCCAAGTGTTTTTTCCTCCTCTACCATTTGTGTCATCCCCTTTGATCTAATGGCATGATCCAATCTTCCAGCAGACTGATAGGCGATCAATTTTAAAACTAATGTATGACAAATAGTGAATTTTATCTGATGTAAAATATAGGTCAATCATGTGCATCACCTTTTAAACACATTTAACATTTTAAAACAGAGCTAAAGTGTAGCTGTATTGCAATTATGATCAATAATTGTATGACATTTAAAACGATCTGAACCAGAAAATAGTGTCTAATCAATTTCACCAGGAGGAGTGTATGAAATGAATTTGAAAATTATGTCAAAAGAAAATTAGTTAATTGCCTAAAAAATGGAAAATCAAAGCAACTCTTAAACTAACACTACTTGCATGTTCCCTGAGTTAAATCAGACTTCTTAATCAAAAGCCCTCCTGTATTGATTCTGTTTTTGCCAAAACAAAACTCTAGTTTGTGGCAAAGGAAAGTCAAACCACAAGTACAACAATACCAAATGGTTGCCAATACTTCATCCAAAAATAAGGACAAGAGATTTATTTTGCCAGTTTGGAAGTCAGGCCAAAATGCCCACATCTAGTACCTGCATATACTTACATTGTATTTTGTATACCTTGCAGATCTCTAGACACCCCCATAAGAATTTGGTATATTCAGGTTGATGATTCTTCTCAGGGAGTTTTAGCTGTACCAAATATGGAAGAAGAACTAGTGCCATATTTGGACTTAACTAGACAGGGTCTTTTTCTTTTGCATGACCTGAATATGTCAGACCAATGGGAACACGGGACCTTTGACTTGACTTCCTGAGAAATGGCTTCCCATTGGATAAGAACTTGAGCCAATCACAGAATGATTAACGTAATACTATATGTATGATGATGTCATGAAGGGTAACATTTTATGACATCACACTTCTAGTAGTAGATTGCCATGTAAAGTATTGGTGGGTTCCTTTCTTATGAATATTACTGTTTGTCTTGCATATTCATACATATGTGATAATATAGGGTCTAGGTTGGCTTCTCTGCTCTCACATTGCTACTAAACTTTTTATATGTAAATTAATCCATGTTACCTTATTATCATAATTTATTGCAAGTTCTTGTGCATTGGGAGGCTGTGAGTGACTGTGTACTGATATAAATGGTAGCACCCAGAAGGTATAAGGAAATGTTGTGAAGGGCCATATCTTGTGTTATCAGCCAATATGATAATGTTTGTGATAATGTTATCGGTCAGGATTCTGAGAGTTATAACTACAATGTAACTGGATGTTGTCTTTTGTGCCATTACAGCTGGGATCTGCACTTATGCAGCAAAACAAATTTTGACCATTATCATCTTGTTCACATGTGGTATGGCCCTGAATTATGTTGAGTATCATTTCATGCACCTTTTTACCAGTCATGCAACGATTGTCCGTCCTGTCGTCCAGCTGTTAAAAGAATCCTTGTTTCCATTGGTAGTTTTAAACTAGTATCTTGCCGCACCACCTTTCCATCGGAGAGATTTTAGCTGGTTGTGTGTTTAATATTCATTTTGAGCTGAGAGTTTTATAAAACCAAAGTCAGAGATTATTCATCCATAACAAATTCCAAAGTTTTTGATAAAAGAAAACCAACTTTTTAAGGTCAGTTGTCAAATGAGCATCCATTGTAAAATGAGGAATAGGGAACAGAGTGTATAATAGAGTGTCTATTGCTGGTCATGAGAGTAAGTGATCGTTGGCTTCTGTGAAGAAAATAGTTAAGACGAGTGTGGTACTCCATATGTGGTCAACGAACACACTATATCCAGGGTATACCACTTCCTCCGGAGGGGTGCAGGGTTTAAGAAAGAGAGAGAGAGAAAAAGAAGTCAGCTAGGTCACTGATTTTAAAATGTCAAAGAAGAAGAAAGTAGTTTTTGAACACAAAGTGAAGATTTTATGCCAAAAAGAAGAAGTTTTATGTACAGTGAGGTTTTATGGAAAGGTGGTGTTTTGTCCATTTCTTTGTCTTCTCAAGCCAAAGTAGTTTTGTTCTATGTAGCGTTGTGCTTGGTTTGTAGATGTTTGAAGAATATCGCCGCAACGTAGAAAGAAACAACTTCACCAAAACGATCACGTCCTGATAGTTGGACCTGGTTCAGAATTTTCACGGTCACGGAATGACAATATACCTTTCATCTGATTCCAAATAACCAATTCTCATACAGACCTCAAATTAATATGACCTATGACACCTTCCACATTTCTTGCATCTACCTCCAAGCGGTTGTATTATTTTGTATTAGCCATTCAATCCTTAGTTGGTAGTCATAGGCCAACAGGTAGTATTTTATAGCTCATGTCACACCTAGTGAACTATAATTTATTCATGTAGCTTGTTGAATCATTGTACAGAGGACAAAAAATGTAGAAACCCCATTATGTCGTTTGCACAACATCTGCTTTCAACCCCTAATTAAGAATGGTATGTGCTAATATTTTGTGGAGTATAATTCGAGAGAAACTGAGAGCAGATGTAGGGGTGGGCAGAGTTGTACAAATGTAGAAATCCCCATCCCACTAGCAAGACTAGAGAGGGTGTACTATATTATATGGACTTTAAATCTAGACTCCCTTACATGGTATAGTGCGAGGCAAAATGCATGTTTATAGCATCTCCATGGTGATGTCTTGTTTTAATTTATTGATGAGTGAAAGTCAAGGTGGGTTGCCATGGTGATTCATTGCCATAGCAACCATTGACCACACAAAACTCTGTTTCTACATTGA
Organism: Branchiostoma floridae; assembly: GCF_000003815.2. Taxonomy (NCBI): domain Eukaryota; kingdom Metazoa; phylum Chordata; class Leptocardii; order Amphioxiformes; family Branchiostomatidae; genus Branchiostoma; species Branchiostoma floridae. The sequence goes on along the minus strand of NC_049981.1, from coordinate 14,703,203 downwards.
ATTCTGGGTAATGTCAATGTCCGGGAGTAGGGCAGTGCTGATTATTCTGCTTCAATGAATTCTACATATTTTTCCTGTGAAACAGGGTTTTGTGTGGGTCCTGCTTCGGTAAGATACCACAGGCTTGAAGCATGCATGTAAATATAACAGTGTCTCGCTGCAGATGGCCAACATTAGTGTGAACACACAACCCCTCCACTGGCAGTTGGGCAGTCTCAGAACTCTGCAGTTTCGGAAAATTGCAAAAGGAGGTGTTGTATATGTTGAGAAAGGGCAGTGTGCATTGTGGCTCATCAAAACACACCAACCAGGCAAAATACAAAATGGTTTATTTATTTTGTCACGTGAAAATTACGCTACAGCATTTCAAAGTGGTTTCGTATGATAGCATTTTGGTTAGCAATGGAACACGTGACACTTCAACACTTCTGACCCCAAAGCAGTTTGGAGCTATGTAAAAAAACATGTTCTGGATGTACATGTATACGTTTAAGTATTGGACTTGGTAAAGAAATAAGGGAATAATTCTGTTAGAACACAATTTCATTTGAATATTAGAACACAATGCTGTTAGATATTCTTAGATGATGCCAATGGAAGTGAAATGTGGAGATAAGTTGCACACAATTTGCAATGAGCTGTCTTGAGTTCTGCGACTCCCAAGAAATGGGCCTACTTGCTAGGAATTGCTGCTGGATTTTGGAGACAAAAATTTTGTATTGACAAGCTGACCAGCAGCAGCACCTAGCGAGTGACCATTGTACTGCATGTACCTCTCCAAGAGGTCACCTGTGACCGCCTTGTAAATACTCAGCAGGGAAACATGAAGACAACCTCATACATACTCAAAAACCTCAGAAACATCCTATTTTCTCTGGAAAATAGACATTGTTTGATGAAAGTAACACTCAAGCTTGTACTCATAAATTTCCATGGGCACATTTGAATGGCTGCACACAACCAAGTCAGGTGTAGGTCATAACCTATGGCCTTTGACACCATGTGATGCAATCGTCTATTCTCAGGTTGTTCACCTTATACCTTTAACCTTACAACTGCATGTCAGCAAAAGGTCAAAGAGGACATATGCCCCTGTAGCCTATGGGTTAAAATTCAAATGTCCCATGGAAAATTCAAATCCTCCATACAAGCTTTTGCTCATTCTGAATTGCAGCTATAAATGGGAACATACCATTTTGCAGGGGGGTTAGTGATGATTTCTTGGAGTGGTGTCTGAATTCCCTGGGATAGTCCATACCTACGAAAACAACACTTATTTTTCTATGTAAGTCTGAAACTTTTGAGACCTGAGCCCAAATTTATGGTTGAGCCTCTTCTGATACTGACCACAACTTAATTTTTTATATGTACAAAGAGAGAGAAATGTTTATGATAAGGTACAAGTGTTTCTATGGGAGTCATTCCTCCCTTTGTTATAATAAAACAACTCACCCAATTGTCCCCACTCTTGTGCCCTGTGTCTTTATTCAGACTCTTTCATGTGTCTAATTTCTAATGTTAAAAGGGAGTTACAAACTGTATACTATAGATGCTTTTAAGTATGCTATGATAAATGGAAGTTTCACAGTGGTTTTAATTTGCAGAAGTGCTGTACATAGTATAACAACAGAGACTGAGGAATACAGTCAGGGACAGGGAATTGTCAATGTCAGGGAAACATAATCAGCACCAGGGACACACTGTCTGGTCAAGGGACAAGGAAACATAGTTGGGGACAGGGAACATAGCACATTGGGTTGGAAAACAGCACTAAGGATGAGGAAACAGTCAGTACCAGGTACGTTGGAACACAGTCAGCACCAAGGACAGGGAAACACTGTCAGGTCAAGGAACATAGCACCCAGGACAGGACAACAGCACTGGGGGCATGGAAATGCCAGTACAAAGGGCAGGAAAACAGCCAGGAACAGGGAAACACAGTCAGCACCAGGGAAAGGGAAACACAGTCAGTGACAGTGAAACAGTCAGCACCTGCTGAAGCATGGAAAAACTGTCAGGTACAGGGAAATATATGTACCCAAGACAGGAAAACACAGCAGCAAGGACATGGAGATACTAACAGGGACAGGGAAATACTGCCAGGGACAGGGAACATAGTCAGGGACAGGGAAACACAGTCAGCACCAGTGACAGGGAACATAGCCAGTACCAGGGACATGCAAATACTGCCAGGGACAGGGAACATAGTACCAGTGACATGCAAATACTGCCAGGGACAGGGAACATAGTCAGGGACAGGGAAATATAGTCAGGGCCAGGGAAATATTCAGCACTTTGGGCAGGAAGATACAGAGAGGAACAGGAAAACAGCACTTGGGACAGAAAGATAAAGTCAGCACTGTGGTCAGGAAAGAGCACTTGGAAAACTAAAATACTGTCAGCACAACGTAATGCGTGCTTACCACGTGGAAAGAGCTATTATGCTTGTTCAAATAACAACGGACACTCAAGCAATGGGACACACCGAAAACAAAATCAACGTACATGGATGTTCAGATTGGTGCCATGACGTGATATTGGACTAAAAAAAATATTTGGGGGCACCTTTTTATTCTATCTATATCATTCAAAGTCGAACTTAAGCCCACTTGGGCCCAGTTTTTCCCGGTAAAATGTGTCGAACCATTGGCTCTGTTCATCACTGAAGTGAGACGTCCAGTCACCAACCACTCCTGCAAAGGAGGAGTGGAGTATTCAATAAGGAGGATCATGGTTCCAAATGATAGTTTATGTGGGTATGTATTGGTTTAGATAGGAACTGTTTAAGTCAGGGACCTTTACCTTAAACATTGTCTACAACAGGAAGCTATTACCTTTCCTTAAGAAGGTGCCCCTGGACGTGTCAAATATCCCGGCCTTGACCTCCTTCCCTTCGACCTTGTTTGTAGCAGGATTGGTCGCCATTTTGCTGAATTTACTATGTTCAACGACCTTATCTATCACTTCCGGGGTCACGTGCCACTGGAGGAACTCTGACACCTTCTCCACCTGCTTCCGAGTGTTCTACATGAAAATCAAAATATTTTAGGGTAAGCAACGTTGTAACGAAGAACAGCCTTACCGTAAATAGTTAATTCAGATAAAAGAAAGTTGATAATGGGCCGTAAAGAGCTAACGGTATTTTCAAGAAAAGTTTTACTGCAGATTGTACCTTTTGTATGTCCTCATATCTGAGGAACAAAACGTTTGAGTCGTCCTTGTGCTGCCACCAGCCAAGTACGTGCTCGTGCCATGCTCCCCTGCTCACTTGCCAGGGTAAACAGAAGGTTGAACATTTACAATCATTACGTAGCTTACCAACACAATACGGCACGACACGTACAACATATACGTTACACATCACTGCCGAATCTTCGATATCTATGACTATCGTCAGGGCTATTTCACTTTCACTTTATTTATTTTACCAGGAATACATCTCAGGTAAGCATAGACTTGTGAATTGCCCCACTATTTCAAACACGTGACCTTGCTAATGGGTCAAGACTTCCAGGAGGTTGGTACCCCCTCCCTTCCTCATTAAATGTACATGCAGCATTGTATTTATCATGATGGATATTTTTCTGACAAAGTCCCTTCACAAAGCTGCCATGATCAGTGCCAACAATCACACCCTATCATGTAATCTTCCAACACGAGACTTGCTTTGTGAATATGTTGCACTAAGCAGCAGTGTTATACATTGGGTGAACTCTACAACCTTCGCCATGTATGAAGTTCTGTAGGAATTCTTCGAACGATGTGGGGGTCTGGAGGGTGTTGACCATGAAGTGGAAGTGATAGAAGGACACGGCAAGATCCTTGGGGTTCCTGGCAACGTAGATCGCCTGAAAGGTACAAGGGGGATATAAACTCAGCCACGTTTGGGATGTCATTCTGCAGAAGTGAC